>NC_056741.1:1672712961-1672845461 GCF_019279795.1 Protopterus annectens | reverse complement strand
CATTGCTTACTGTACTTATTTCCTTGTTTCACTTGAAAGAAAGTTACTGTTTGTCGTTTTTGCATTTAAGTTACCTGTAACACATTGCACTTAAGTTACCTGGCACTTGCTCACTAAAGCAATTATATAAGTCAGCACCAAAAATTAAAAGCACTACACCCTCACTCCCCACTGGCCCTGGTTTTCAATTATTAAGGAATTCCCAATATTATTCTAGCATGTCCAAAGGTGAGTTGTCAATCTTCTCTATGGTCCAGCTGGTGAATCTTGGAATCTTGAGGCAATGTTTCAACTGCCTCATGTACACAGACAACCCTCTCCTCCTCCCAACAAATTCCAACACATGTGAGAGATGCAACCATACAGCCAAACTGGAGGCTAAGCTCTCTCAACTCAGTACTGGCATAACCAGTCAGGAGGAGAAGGAAACCACACTCACTACAATTCCAGTCTCACATAGACCTACCACGACAGCAAACCAAACACATAATCACAAAAAAACATACTTGGAGGCTCTAAATAAAGATCTGCTGAAGCAGCAGAAACCTCCAAAGCAGACACCCAAGCAGCCGCTACCCCAAAACAAAACACGTGCAACACATATCTCACAAAGCCAGTGTGCCGAACAGTCACAGCCCTTAAGACTAAACAACACATCTGATACACTTGTAATAGGTGACTATCGTCAGGCACACTGACGTCCCGCTCACCAGGCTGAACAAGGAGTGGGTCACGGTGAGCAGCCTGTCGGGCGCTAGGATCTGCCACATAACACAAGCACTCAAATCACTCCAAGGCAAGTACAAATATGACTCTGTCATTGTCCATGCTGGTGTGAATGACCTGAGACGTACCTCCCTGGACTACATGAAAAGAGACATAAAGGAGCTCTCTGAGCATGTAGCCCAGGCCGGTATGACCCTGACCTTGAGTAGCATCTTACCCTCACCAAGAATGATGCCACAATATGAAGACAAGATGATCAATTTCAACAATTGGCTTAAGTACTGGTGTCATTCAAAGGGGATCCAATGCCTGTCAGCTTGGGATGATATGCTCGACAAGCCACGATGCTTCGCTAGGGACGGCTTGCACCTGTCACCCCTGGGCTTTCGGATATTGGCAAAGGCTCTTGCTACCCCCATAGTGCCTTTTTTAGGCAAGGCTCAAAAGACAAACCCACCTCCATAGGTATCACAAGGGATAAGAAACTAAGAGTAATGTTACTCAACGCCAGAAGTCTAAACCTAAAGATGCATGCACTCTAAACTCTCCTTAGCATGGAGAACATTGATATCTGTGCAGTAACAGAAACCTGGTTCAGGGCTCCTGAGAGCACCCCAGCACTACCAGGTTATACCTCATACCATGCTTTTCAGCCCCAAAACTTGGACCGAACCACAAAAGGGGGGGGGGAGTATCGATATTCATCAAAGATACCCACACCTCCAGGTTGGTGGCAAAGCACGAAGCATCAGAGACTATCCATGTGCAACTAACAGTGGGTAAAACTGCCTTCCAGTTTATAGCCTGCTACAGACCACCTTCCCACACCCAGGAACCCCACTCGGCCTTCCTGAGAACACTGGAAAATATGAAGGTCTCTCCAAACACCATTATATTGGGCAACTTCAACTACCCAAACATAGACTGGGAGCATTACTCTAGCTCCAACACCCTAGCCCAAAGGTTCCTAGAATTTATAAACTCAAATGCTATGGAACAACTTGTTACCACTCCCACAAGAGGGGAAAACATACTGGACCTGATCATCACCAACATGGGGACTCTATGCTCCAGACTACACGTGTATCCCTCACTGGTAAGATCAGACCATAAACTAATCTCACTGGATATTCACATCCCGATCCCACCCCCTGCCCAGAAAACCACAGTGAAAAACTTCTCTAAAGCCATTTCACACTCCTCAAAACTGAGGTGGAATCCTTCAAAGCCCCTGGGCCTGTGGAAAATACGGACCAGACCGCAGAATCCTTTATAAACGCATTCTATGAACACCTTCAGGAATGCATGGATCATGCGATCCCAAATAAAACCAAGACCCAATCCTCCAAAGGCAGACGTCCTGTCTGGTGGACCCCAGCCATAAACAAACTATACAATAGGAGGAGGAAGCTACTAAATGATAGAGCAAAATCACAAAAAGGGAAGGCATCACTGATCAGTATTAGCAAAAAACTACGGGCACAGATAAAATTGTCTAAGGCCAGCTTCGAGAGAAACATTGCACAGGACACTAAGGATAATCACAAGGCTTTCTTTAGTTATGTTAGGAACCTGGGTGGTAATTCCCAGATATGCTCAGAATTAGTCCAAAATGACAAAAAGTACACCGAACCCACAGGCATTGCCAACATCCTAGCTGACAGGTTCAGCACAAACTTCTCCCCCCCTCCCCACCAAAAGGGCAAATATCTATCCCAGCAGAGTGCTGCCCCCCTGACATCTCAGATGCTCAGGTAAGAGCCGCCCTCTCCAAAGCAAAAAACACAGCATCAATGGGACCAGACGGTGTCCCGGGCTGCGTCCTACATGAACTCCAAGAAGAGCTAAACCCAAACATAAAACTACTGTTCAGTCTCAGCCTTACTACAGGATATGTGCCCAAAGAGTGGCGTACAGCAACAGTGGTCCCTCTCCATAAAGGTGGTGCCTCAATGGATCCTGGAAACTATCGCCCCATAAGCCTGACTAGCTTGGTCTGCAAAGCTATGGAAAGGATCATCATGGACCTCATAAACAAAGATATTGGGGACCTAGAAACACTGGATCCTACCCAGTTCGGCTTTGTTAAGGGCAGATCCTGCCTCTTAAACCTGGTTGATTTCTTTGAAACAGTCACCAAGGCCATTGACGAGGGGAAGGTGGTCCACACAGCCTACCTGGACCTCGCAAAAGCCTTCGATACAATACCCCACTCGGGCATTATAGATAAGCTCACCTGCTTAAATATAAACCCCTATGTCACTAGATGGATTGCAAACTGGCTCAAGGACAGAACCCACATGGTTAGAATTCCTGGAGCCATGTCACACTCCAAACCAGTTACAAGTGGTGCCCCACAAGGCTCAGTCCTGGGACCTCTCGTTTGGCATATATTTCTCTGAGGTACAGGCCAACACGGAAGGACTGTGGCTGACCAAGTTCGCAGATGACTGCAAACTGGGCGCCATAATAGACTCTCGAGCCGAAACTAGCATCCTCCAAAAGGGCCTCATAGAAACAGACAACTGGTGCCAGAGCCATGGCCTCAAGCTAAATGCCAAAAAGTGTATAGTCACCCCCTTTGGCAAAAACAAAGTGCCGACAAATTACCACATAGGTGGTAATCCATTAAGTACAGAAGAAGTAATTAGGGACCTGGGGACCCAAGTTGATAGCAATCTCTCATTTGACAACCACGTGGCCAAAGTGGTTAGAAAAACATTTTATATAGCCCGCCTAATCATGAAGGGATTCACATCTAGATCAGGGGACGTCATCGTGCCTCTTTACTCATCCCTCATCAGGCCCATAATTGAGTACAATGCCCCTTTTGGGATGCACCTTACCAGACACCTGCAGCAACTGGAAAGACCCCAAAAGTACCTCACCAAGAGGATCAAAGGGCTCAAACAGATGCCATACGCTGCCCGGTTAAAGAAACTCCAGCTCTACTCAGTGGCATACCACCTGTTCAGAGGCGATCTGTGCCTGACGTATAAAGCCATGTCCAACCCGGAATTAATGGACATGCTGCACCTCAGAAAATCCAAATCCCATCGAGCTACGCGGTCGAGAGACTTGAACCTCAGCACTGAAATAAATAGGACATGTTGGAGGGACAGATTCATAACCCAGATTCTCCCTTCACTCTGGAATAAAATCCCAGTCCAGGTTAGGCAGAGTCCCTCACTGACTCTCTTCAAGAGGAATCTTGATGAGTGGATGGGAGATCGTAGGTTTACCCCGGGTATCACTTCTGTCTCACTGTTAGACAGAGGCACAGTATACTAACCTCGAAAAAGGGCATAGCAAAATAAATTTAAAATGGGTGGCGAAAGCCAAACACATTCTAGCTAGGCTTATAAATACCCTAGGGCAGATAGCCTAGTATGAACCTATGAACCTAAACAGTATTTTTCCCTCTCTTGGGGACATGCAAAAATGCAAATTCGTAAGTTACTTGCTGACCAAAGGAAACATAAGATGGTTCACCCTCAGGAACAAAAGGAAATGAGCATTTGGCAGTAAGATCTGTGCGCCACTGTACTTTTCTTTATCAGGGATAAATCAAGATGATTCTGAAAAATCACTCACTAGTGACTTATACAGACAAATCCAATCAAAAGTTTTAATGGACGGTGCAGTGGTACAACAGTTTGCGTTGACACCTCACAGCAAGAGGTTTGCTAAATTGATTCTCGGTTGGGATGCCTTCTGTGCAGAGTCTGCATGTCTTCTCTGCATTTGTATGGATTTTTTCCCACATTACAAAGACCTGTCTGGAGTGTTTCTCCCCAGGCCTCCTCTGAAAATTGGCTCATTCCAATTCAACTTTCCCGATAAACAAATGTTAAGTAATTAAATTTAAGCAATGAAACTGTTCGCATAAATGAACAAGCACTTAAAAACAATATGCAACAGCAATGGTGGGAGCAAATTGCGAATATAAAGACTGCTGCAAAAAGTGGAAGTTAATTAATGCAACCTTGATGTACCACAAGTCGTAGTATATTGAGCTGCAGCAATGCATAACTCAAACTAAGGTCAAAATATTTACTCACAAGGAGAGTATACAGGTGAAAAGAAACAGACACAGAGCCAAAGGCAAAAATAGATACTAGGGGCTTTGTGCATGAATGGCCAAAATACAATGAATAAGGAAAAAGTATAGGTGACTATACGGTTACCTTGAAAATTGAACCTGACAAAGTGACATGGGTAAGTGTGTGGAAAAAGCTGTCTCCCCTTCTCTATGAAAAGTTAGGTTCACACTTGAACAACAACTAGAGGCACTTACTTCATATATTTTAGATGATGGATCAAACTTCGCTCTTTCAGGAAAATGAATTTTATTCTCTTTTGATGGTAAAAACTAGAAAATAAAACAAAAAAAAAAATGTTAGTGCAGCTTGCAATACATCACATTCAAGATATCCTGAACTGAAGAAAAAAAATCAGTCACATTCTCTAAGAGGACCACAAAGGATCATGTTCTACACCCTCCATTCTGCATAACATGAACAGCTAACTTGAAGCATATACAAACATGTTTGTGCACTTTATAACCAGTGCTCAATGACGTGTTGCCTAGACAGCACTTATATGCACAGTAGTATCAGTGCTTTTGAAAATATTAACTACTAAAAATCAATGTTCTATGTTAGCAAGATTCAACACTAGTTTACCAAGCAGTACACATCATTGCTTTGCCTCATAATTAAAACAACTAGAACTCTGTAGTCTGACCAGTTAAAAACAGTCAAGAATATTTATTCTCTCTTCAGAAAAATGCCTAGGTATATGTAATCTTATTTCTAAAAATACATCTCATGGACAACTGACAAAAATCAATGGAAAATCATAACAAAGGCTAATAACCACTGCAAGGATTCTCGGTATTTGTTCACCATTGGCAAAAACTTGGAACTCCATGCCTCTTGCACTAAGAGCACAACCATATTCCAGAACCTTCCAACAGCAGCTAAAAGGCTACCTAACCTCTTAATGAGGCCACCCTTGCTCCAAACAATGGCGACTGCTCTCATTTCCCCTTCTAAGTAAAAAAATATACCTGAACTATGCCAACAATACTATATTCTTCCACCATTAATCCCAAAGTCTCTCTTCACTACCATTACCAGTTTAATATCTCCATACAGTATATCTTAACATTCGCCATCGCATTCCACCTTCCTACCTTTTCTCACTCTTCCAATCACCTTAAACTCTACATCTCCTCTTCTGCCTACTGGTGCCATGTCAGAATTTTACTTAACTGGCTTGTACCTAACAATCTTCTTAAAATAACTGTTGTTTATGCCATACATCTGGAAGCCTGTACAGCATGGAACTTACTTAACTTTTTTAGAAATTAAAAAAAAATACTATCATCTTTGTTACCTTTCACCATACTTTATAACTATAGCAATGTATATTTGTCAATTTCTGCATGCTGTCACTTTTCTACTTTACTGTGTTACCTTTTAAATGTATACGTCTCAATTACAATATTGTATGAACTGTAGAGATTTTCACCCTTGTCCACACTGAAAAGGGTAATGGACAAAATAGAAAAATCTTTTGTGAACTTCTGTCATAACAAAGGCATACATAAATTACTCCAATAAAATTTTTTTTTTTTGCAGTTTGTTTTATACATAAAAAGGTAATAATCCAGAAGATATCACTTTTTATGAATGCAAAACTAATTTTGCAAAGATTTCAAAAGTATTCTTAGTGAAACAATTGGTTTAAGAGGGAACCTTCTCTACTGAGGCAGTGATTGTGATTTGTAGAAGAAATTCACTCAAATCTGTCACTATCAGAAAAATTCAACCCTCGGGGGGGGGGGGCCATGACCAAGGTACATGGCTACATAATGTGCTGACTATACAAATTCCTCTGCCTAGTGAACCCAACCCGTCATCTTCATATACATAATTCCTGCAAATGAAAAAAAAATGAATGAGGATTTTACGCTTACATGGTTGATAAGCAATTTATACTGTTTCAAGTCTTTCAGTATTCATACAACAAGATACCTCTGCTCCAACCATCCCTGCACCAATCAAATACAAAACAACTCTGAAAGAATACAGTTCTGGATTCAAGAAGCCCGTCTTAACCTCAATGCAAGTACAAGGTTATATGTTCTCACTCCTGGTAATTCACTTCCAGTGGTATTGCCACCTTTGAAATACCATATGTACACAAAACTGTCAGCTTGAAATAGTGATGTCCACTGAACTCCTCAAAGTCACTAGTGGCATTCATATAACATTGTCTTCACATTAGCAAAGCAGAACTCCAAAGTTGAACAAAAGTAAGGACTTTATTGCATAGTAGTAACAATACTTCTGACCACTCTAGGGCTGGTACTAAAGAAGAAACTCTCCTCTTCTGAGTAATGTCTCCTCTGCTGTTTTCACCATTAATAAAATGCAATCAATCATTAAAATCAGCTATATGCTGACTAATCATTCAATCAACATCATTCTTCAGGTCTTTCAACCCAACAGGTTGAATGCAAAAATAATATAATGTAACCTGGCTATGCATATCACATACCATGCTTTTTCTTCCTCACTTAGGCCGTCTTTCAAAAACATTTATTTGGCATTACTCAACTTGCAAAGAACCCCAATTAGTCAAGTACGTGACAGGCATGTAGATAAAAACAAACACTTCACGGATCACCAGTAAAGCTAACTGAGCGCTTTTGTCTACTACTCAGTCAAGTCTTCATCAAAACAAAAATTTCATATTTTTTTTTAATAAAACAATAAGCTGAAATAAAATGATACAAGAAAAAAACACTAAGTGAAACGGTCAAACCTGAAGATGCAAAGGCATCCACAATAATTCAGCATGAATGGGGTATTCCCAGGTACTTTGCTGCTGTAAAGGAGAACCTCATGCAAACCTGCCAGTTAAAGAGCTTCCTGGTTGTCTAAATTTTTTCTGATACACTTATTGGAAGGCTTGGTAAGATAAAAAGCCAGCTCCTGAGGTTCTTTTCCCAGCCACAACAAACTCTCCTTGGCTAGAACCAGAGTCTCTTACAGTCTGAGGTACCTATAAGCCAGAATCTATGCCCTTCTCACTTACAAAAAGTGATGAGAATTAATGCTGGTCTCTTCCTTGAACGTTGCTATGAGGCATAGAATCAGCAAGAATGGTGGGAAGATAAAAACCCTTCTCTGCCATGCAGCTCATGTCCAAAGAGAAAAGTCAAGACACTTCAGCCACGGGGGTAGGGAAGTTCACTGGATGATAATAGTCAAACCAATGATGGGTCTGAAAATAAACGCAGTGTATAAAAACTAGTAATAAAATGTTATGGTCCTCACATGATCTCAGAGACCTATGCTGGATCAATGGGACAGGAAAGAAAATGGCTCAAGGATGACCAGTGGGGTACCTATTTTATTCATTGAGGGTTCACAAAAGGAACCCGTCTTCTTTGGGTTCACAAGAGCACGGGTGCTTCCAGACTGCCACAAGTACATCCTTCATCACTGGCACCATGGGTAGAAAATCAGTACAGTTCAGATGTATACTACTCACCTACACCTACCCTGTTGAGTGCTACCACCAGCTTGGAAATCAAGCACATATCCCAAAGTCTGCGTCCATTGCTATATTAAAAGCCTCTGCCTGTACTGGAGCAGCCTATCAACAGGAACCATCTTACCCTCTGCCCAGGATAGAAGAGTCAACAAAAGCTGCTTAATCCCACTCACCATATCCTACTCTTCCAATGCCCAAACCACTACTCAAAATTGTATCCCTCTTCACCACAGAGCTTCACAAAGTAGGTCACAGTTTCAGACAGTTACTAGGCATACTGTCAGGGAGAAGACTAAAAAGCCTAGTCCAATTTTTCCCAACTGCCTCACAATTCTGTCTGGTTAAACTTCTTCCTCAGGGTCACACAGCAAGTAAACTAAATGCCAAAAAATGTATAGTCATCCCCTTTGGGAAAAACAAGGTACCCACAAATTATCACAGACAGCAACCCACTGAGTACGGAAAAAGTAATCAGAGACCTAGGGACCCAAGTCGATAGCGACCTCTCATTTGACACCCACGTTGCCAAAGTGGTTAGAAAAACATTCTACCTTACACACCTCATCATGAAGGGATTCACATCCAGATCCAAGGATGTCATTGTACCCCTATATTCCTCCCTCATCAGACCCATGATTGAGTACAATGCCTCATTTGGTATGTACCTCACCCGGCATTTGCAACAGCTGGAGAGACCACAAAAGTACCTCACCAAGAGGATCAAGGGTCTCCAACATATGTCTTATTCTGCCAGACTAAAGAAACTTCAGCTCTATTCAGTAGCATAACGCCTGCTCAGAGGTTATCTCTGCCTGACGTACAAGGCCATGTCAAATCAGGATCAGATGGACATGCTCCACCTCAAAAAATCCAAATCCATCAGGACCAACGAGAGCTAAAGACTTGAACCTTGGCACAAGTATGAATAGGACATGCTGGAGGGATAGATTCATAACCCAGAGGCTTCCCATGCTTTGGAACAAGATCCCAGTTCATATTAGGCAGAGCCCCTCACTGACTCTCTTCAAGAGAAATCTTGATGAGTGGATGGGAGATCGTACGTTTACCCCAGGGGTCACATCTGTGTCACTGCTAGACAGGGGCACAGTAAACTAATTCTATTATATAAGGGGACAGTACAGTTTTGTACCTACCATAAATGTAGATGTCCGATAGATATGCAACTGCAGTCATAACATATGGGACTTTAACACATCTTTAGCATTAGCACCAAAAAGCTTGTTCTTTTCCAAGGGTGCGTCAAGAAGTTTTGCCTTAACATGATCTGGTAAAGGTTGTTCTTTTAACCATGCATGTCTACGAATGACCGCCCCTGTCATAGCTGCCCTACATGAAGCCTCCAATGCATCATATCCACACTGTAGAAAGTGATTGCTAACCTGCTGAGAATTATGCACAGCCTCCTGCAAAGACTTCCTATCTAAAGGTTCAGGAGAGGCCAATCTTTTCTGTAAATCATCTAACAGGAAATCCTGATATTGAAACATGTGAGAGACAATTGAGAGCTCTCATAGATAAAGTACTGGAGGTGTAAACCTTCTTCCCCCATCTCTCTAAGGACCTTGCTTCCCTGTCGGAAGGCAAAGGGTTTTTGGAGGTGGTAGCTGAAAACCCCTTTAGGCCCCTGGGAAATTGTTTCTAAATCAACAGCATGGGCCCTAAAGAAATGAGAATGGGTTTCTGGGACCCTATAGTACATGTCAGGCTTGACAGGAGCAGGAGGAAGAGTATCAGGGGTAACACTGGAGTCAGAGTATAAATCATCCAAAACATCAAGCACAGGAGGTATAGCTAAGGGTCTGTGTTGGGGCTTTTTAAGGAAGGTTCGAAGGCGCTTTCTGGAATCTGAATATTCCTGGCCTTGCCACTTAAAATGCTCCCTCATGGAATGCAGAACATCCCCAAAAGAAATATCCTCAGGAGGAGAGGCCGAGGGAATGGAGTCCTCTGCATCTGAATCCTCATAGGTCTGGAAGGGCTCTTCCTGGCTTTCGGAGTGAACAGAGTCCTCAGAATCTTCATCTGAAGGAAGAGGGTCAGAGGGTTCAACCCTGGGCCTCTTAACAGGAGGAGGCTGGGATCCTCTCAGGATGGGCCTGGGAACCTCTGATCAGGGAAATTAAATCTGCGGCCATAGACATGACTTGAGTTTCAGGAGTAGGCTGAGGTAAGGTTTTAGCAGTAAGATGCTTGGACTTGCTGGCTGCCTTAGCCCGTGTGTAGGCCTTGATAGACATGGACATGGGAGGCCTAGCAGCTCCACGTGCAGGAGTGACCTTATCAACAGCAATGGTCTCGGGAATTTCCTCGGTTTCAGTATCCAGAGGAAAATCAATAACTGGCGGAGTGGCCTCCGGTATCGGAGCTATCGGTAATGCGGTGTCTTCAGTTCGGAGCGGTGGAAAAACCGCCTCAGAGGGAACCGGGGCACTCGCGGTTAGTTTTGGCGTGGTGTCGGTGGAAGACGCGGGCCGAGGATGTCGGTCCCGGTCTTTTCGTTTCTTAGGAGTCTGCGTTGTCGGTTGTTCCGACGGCATTCTATAATCAAATTTTTCGCCGAAAAAGTCTTCAGCGAACTCCGCCCGGCGCCTGAGTGCACTTATTGAAGCGAACACAGGCGGCACAGGCCGAGACGCCGTGGTCTGGGCCAAGGCAAGGGAGGCAGTAAGAGTGGAAATCCTTATGAGGTATTTGTTTACCACAAGACAATTATTTACTTTTTCAGTAATTTCTGACATCGGCTGAGGCAAGAAAAGGTCCCCAACGGGGTACTTAGCTTTTTTGATGACTTCGGTTTCGAAGAATACAGGGGCTGACCGACCGGCACTTGTGAACTGCTTCTGCTTCGGGCACCGCGCGGCAAGAAAGACGGAAGATGGCGTCGGCTGATGCTTATATACTCCAGCCGCTCTGATGTCGGAGAGAAATGCGACATCAGCCGACGTCGGACCCAGACTTTGGAATCCGGCCGACCTAGGGCTGCCAGAGGCAGGACAACCCATATGTTATGACTGCAGTTGCATTCTTGAAGAACATCTGGCAGTTTAAAGCCCTAAGGGCCAAGGCTGCAGAAGTGTAAACCTTCTTACCACATCTATACAGCGCCCTGGAGTCTCTATCAAAAGGGGTAGGATTTTTAGCAGTTGTAGCCTTAATGTCCTTGGGCCCCTGTGAAATAGTCTCTGGATCCGCAACAGGATTTTTAAAAAGGAACTTCTGTGAATCAGGAAAGTACAGTTGTACCTACCATAAATGTAGATGTTCGAGTGTATACCCTGCTGCAGTCATCACACTTGGGTTATCCTGCCGTCAGGCGGTCCCCGCAGTCGGCCTGAATTCCAAAGTCTTGGTCCGGTGTCGGTTGCTGTCGCTTCTTCCCTGACGTCAGCGCGCCAGGAGTATACGAGAGGCATCCAATGCCATTTTCTTCAGTTTTTCCTGCCCTAGATGTCAGGTGCCCCCCCAAATGGTGGCCAGTAGATGGTACGAATAATAAAAAGTGTAGCATAAACAAAAAATTCCACCAACTATAAGCAAATACACCCCAAAGGTTGTAACAGATTTTAAGGTATAGAAAGGTCTTAGGTCAGAGGGGATGAAGGGAGGGTAACCTGGACTGCAGCAGGGTATACACTCAAACATCTACATTTATGGTAGGTACAAAACTCTACTATGTTCATCGTGTTACCCTGCTGCAGTCATCACACTTGGGTAGAATCCCAAAGCTAAGGATGGGAGGTGGAGTCAAACAGGGTTAGAGAAGGCTACAAGACCCTGGAAAACTGCAGTGGCGAAGCCAGCTCTGGTCTTAGAGGTAAGTGGTAATGTTTGGTGAAGGTGTGTACTGAACTCCAAGTTGCAGCTTCCAGAATATCCTTGGTTGGCACGCCCCTGAGGAAGGCTGTAGATGTAACTGCTGCCCTGGTAGAGTGGGGCCTTATGCTAGCAGGAACTGGTTTTCCATGGTGGGTGTAGCAAAAACGTATGCAATGTCCTATCCATTTGGAAATGGTCTGTTTTGAGATGGCTTTTCCTTGTGTTGCTGTAGCATAGGATACAAAAAGCTGGTCAGATTTTCTGAAAACCTTAGTTTTATCCAAGTAGTAACGTAGCTGCCTGTGAATGTCCAAGGAATGAAGGAGTCTTTCTCCTTTGTTCTGTGGATTTGGAAAGAAGGTGGGTAAATGGATGGTTTGATTTAGAGCCACACTGGATACCACTTTAGGCATAAAAGAGGGGTTAGTTCGTAGAGAAACTCTGTCTTGATGAAAAATGAGGAAAGGCTCTACTGCCATTAGTGCCTGAAGCTCTGAAACTCTTCTCGCTGAAGTAATTGCTAGCAGCAGGGCAGTCTTCCATGATATAAACTTTAAGTCATCTGAAAAAGCTGGCTCAAAAGGAGGTAGCGTAAATTTTTCCAGAACAAAGCTGAGGTCCCAAGTAGGTGTTGGTGCTCTCCTGAGAGGCCTAATGTTTTTGGCCCCTCTGAGAAACTGCCTTAGGAGTGGATGTGAAAATAAGGGAGGATCCGTGCTGTAGTGAGCTGAAATAGCTGAGGCGTGGATTTTAATAGATGAAAAAGAAAGCCCTTTGTGTAACATCTCAGTTAAATATTGCAGAATCTGAGGCATGTCAGGCTGAAGGTTATTATGGCCTTTAGCTTGGTTCTAGGCGCAAAACCTTTTCCATTTGTCTGAGTAAGCTTTCCTGGTGCTGGGCCTCCTGGCCTCCAGAATAACATCCATAACAGCTTGTGAGAGAGGAGCTGGCTGGTTGCTTAGGTGATTTGCCATGCAGCCAAGTTTAAGGTTTTGAGCTGGCTGTGTAGAATCTGATTGTCTTGCTGTGTGAGCAGATGGGTAATTTGTTGCAGAATCCATGGTGGGCCCTGGGCCATATTCCTTAATAGTGAATACCAGTGCTGGCGTGGCCAGTCTGGGGCAATGAGTATCATTCGGGGTCTCTCCATCCTGACTTTAAGCAGCACCTTTGTGAGAAGGGGAAATGGAGGAAAGGCATATACTGTCAGCATTTTCCAACTGAATGAGTGCGCGTCCACTTTCCAAGCTTGATGGTGAAAAGTCCTTGTGCAAATGCAAAATTTTGTTAGTTGATAGTTTTGGGGGCTGGCAAACAGGTCTATGTCTGGGCGCCCCCATTTTTGAGTTATCATTGCAAATACTTGTGGATCCAGTTTCCACTCGTGGGGATCCATGAAGTTTCTGCTTAGGTCATCTGCCAATGTGTTCTTTTTTCCTGGCAAGACTTGAGCCTGTAATTGAACTTGGTAAGCCAGTGCTGTGTTCCACAATGTCATTGCTTGCCTGCATAGAGGGTAGGAGTGTGTACCCCCCCCTTGCTTGTTTATGTACCACATTACTGTGGTGTTGTCTGTCCTTATGATAAGCTGTCCTGGATGTAAGAGGTCCTTGAAGGCTGTCAGAACATTTTGTACAGCTAGCATTTCTTTTTGACTGATGCGCAGATTCCTTTGATCTGTAGTCCATATGCCTTGAATGCACCGTCCTGCCATGTGTGCCCCCCAGGCATAGTCCGATGCATCTGTTGTCATAGTTTGCCTGGCTGGGGGTAAGGTGAAAGGGCTGACCCTTGTTGAGATGACATGCCTGTGACCACCATAGAAACTCCTGTTGAAGGCAGAGAATGACAGGTATCATTGTTTCCAAGCTGTGGCTGTGTTGAGTCCATACGCTTTTTAGGTACCATTGTAATTTCCTCATATGCAGTTTTGCAAATGGTATTAGTAGTATGCAAGACGCCATGAAGCCCAAGGCCTGCAGAATTTTTCTTGCAGGGAGTTGGGTCTTTGTCGTCATTGTTTTGAAGTATTGAGTTAATTGTAGTTGTTTGTCTGGCGTCAGATAAGCCATCTGGGCCGTTGTATTCAAGCTGGCACCCAGGAATGTCATTTTGTGAGGGCACTAGTTTTGATTTATTTTCGTTTACTGTGTACCCTAGGCAACTTAGAAGATGTTTTACAAAAGCCAGGTGTTGTAATAGAATGTCCTTGCTTTCTGCTTGGATGAGGCAGTCGTCCAGGTATGGGTATATTTGAATTCCTCTTTGTCTGCAGTATGCAATTACAGGTGCCAGGCGTTTTATGAAGACCATGCGCACAGTAGATAAGCCAAAGGGCAGTGCAGAGAATTGGTAATGGGTTGAACCTGCAATGAAACGGAGGTATCTTCTGCAATTTTGTCTGATAGGTACATGCAGGTATGCCTCCTTGAGGTCCAACGTTACTAGCCAAGCTTTCTTGCCCAACATGGGAAGAAGCTGCTGTAGTGTTAGCATCTTGAATTTGGGTACTTGCAAAAAGGTCCAGAATGGGTCTCCAAGCATTGTCCTTTCTGGGGACTAGAAAGAGCCTTGAGTAAAAACCTTGGCCTTGCTCCTGTGTAGGTACCAGTTGAATGGCTCTCATGTCCATGAGAGCTGTAATTTGTTTTTGTGCCTCTGCCCACTGATTTTGTGGCAGGTTTGGCATTCCTTTCATCCTTGGCAAGGTGTGGAAATGGAATCTGTATCCTTGTGAGATAATGTCTAGGACCCATTTGTCCTTTGTGACGATGCGCCAGTTGTCTGCAAAAAGAGCTAATTTTCCTCCCAAGGGAGCTGCCAAGAGAGTTTTGCTTGGCAATTTGAGGTTTAAGTCATTGTGTTTGCCTTCTGGTAGTTTGGGACCTGTCTTCTCCTCCCTTCTGTGTTGCAGTGCCCCATTGGCGAGGTTTGTAAGGGATTTGTGCTTGTCCTTTGCCCCTTGGGCGCATGTATTTACCCCTCTGTGGTCTGTCAGAAGCTGGAAAGGACCAATTTTTTGTTGGCCAATTTCTGCTGAACCTGTAAGAAATCTTTGACCGTCTGCATAGATTTAGCCTTATCCTCCATTTTCTTTAAAACCTCCTCTGCTTTAACCCCAAATAAGACATCCTGCTGTAAGGGTGCATCTAGTAACTTTGCTTTAACATGATCAGGAGAGATTGTTCCTTTAACCAAGCATGCCTACGTATAACAGACCCAGTAACAGCTGCTCTAGAGGAAGCTTCCAAGGAATCAAAACCACATTGTAAAGTATGTTTGCCCACCTGTTCAACTGCATGCAAAAGATCCTGCATTTCCTTGAATTCAGACTGTTGAGAATGTGTGCCCATCTTTTGTTTTATTTGAGACATTAGGAATTGCTGGTATTTAAGCATGTGAAATTGACAATTTAGTGCTCTCATAGCTAGAGTAGCTGAGGTGTAAAACCTTCCCCACCTATCTAGTGCTCTGGAGTCCCTTTCAGAGGGTACAGGATTTTTAGCCATAGAAGCCTTAGCCCCTTTGGGACCCTGGGAGATGTCTCTGGATCAGCAACAGGGCTTTTGTATATGAATTTGAGAGAGTCAGGCACTGTATAGTATCTATCTGGTTTGGCTGGAGCAGGAGGGCAGAGAATCTGGATTTAGACTAGATTCTAAGAAAACATAATCCACAATGTCTAAAACTGGGGGAATAGCAAGTGGTCTGTGCTGGGGGTGTAAAAGAAACTCTCGTAGCCTTTTCTTTGAGTCAGAGTAGTCCTGACCTTCCCAGTGGAAATGTTCCCTCATGGTATGTAAGGTTTCCCCAAAGGAATAATCTTCAGGGGGAGAAGCAGAGGGAATGGAATCTTCAGCATCAGAATCTTCATAAGGGGGAAAGGAGTAATCCTGTTCCTCAGAGGAGCCTGAGGAAACAGACACTTGATCAGAGGAGGCATAATCCTCCTCTTGTCTAGGCCTTTTGTCGGGGTGGGGGTGAGGGGGTTGGGAACCCCTGATCAAAAAATCAAATCTTCAGCCATTTTAAGCATCTGTTTCTTAGGCATAGGGCCTTCACCTGGAGACTGAAGTGTGGTCTTTTTTTGGTTTTAGAGGAGTCTTAAGCTTAGCATAAGATTTTATGGTGAGAGTAGTCGGTCTGAAGACCCCTTCAGAAACCGAAGGCGTTTCTGCAGCACCGGCTTCTCCTCCTGCAATGTCGTCGGTAGGGCCTAAAGAAAATGCGTCGGCCTAGAACACTCTGCTGGAGAATCCAAAGCGGTCTGGGGATCCAATTCAGCGGTAGCCAGGGGCTGCGTAGGCGCCTTACTGAAAACAAGAGAACCGGCGACCGGCCCAGCCGAGGCCTCGGAGTCTGGCTTGGATCTAGGCTGCCTTTATCTTTGCGTTTTTTATGCATGCCGGTAGTCGATTGTTCTGACGGCATAGTGTAATTAAATTTCCTACCGAAGTAGTGTCGTGCAAAATCAAAGCGTCGCTTTATAGTACGCTTATTGAACCTAACACAAAACCGACAGCCAGTGACGTTGTGGTCTGGGCCTAGGCAAGGTATACAAAAAGAATGAAAATCCTTATGAGGTATTTGCTTCCCACAAGAAATGCAATTGTTAACTTTTTCTGACATCAGACTGAGGCAAGAAAAGGTTCCCCAACGGGGTACTTAGCTTTGAACACCAAGATGCAGGAATCACGAACCAAATGCTGAGTGAAAAACTTTTTTAATAAAAACAGCTCCACTAGTTTAGCGTAGTAAATAACAAACACTCCAAGCATGTAAAGTCAAGCGCTTTCACCCGGGCTCTCCCAGGCTTTTTCAAGACATTTTTACTTTGGGTGATGGGTCTTTTTATATTACCCTTGTTCAACCCAGATATTTTTAATTAACAATCAAGCTAAATTGCTTCACATTTATCTTTTAAAGGAGTATCAGCCCTTTACTTCCCATTTGCACATTAATTACAGAAGTACATGGAGAAGTACATGGAATCCCCCATTACACCCTATTTTAAAAACATTCGAAGACATGGTTGAGGATGAAATAAGAAATATAAAAGTTAAAGACATGTCAAAAAATACTAATTTCCCTGAGGCATCATATAAATTGATCAAAAAACTAAACAGTGAGGGAGTTCGAGTTATGAAAACAGACAAAGGGGGGGGGAGTAGTCCTGATGTACCAACAAGACTATGAGGCTTCACTATACACACATTTACATGACATTGAACAATATAATCAGGTGTCAGTAAATGAGAAGAACATTGCCTATGCCAAGATTAAATATAAATTGGAAGATAATTTGTATCAAGGAGCAATTAATGAGGGACTTTACAACTACCTCCTAGTGCCCAAACCAGTCACCCCCATTGTGTTTGGTATCCCGAAAGTACATAAAGGGCTACAGCCATTGACATTTAGACCGATAGTAGCAGGGGCAAAAGGGATTACCGAACCACTTGGGAAGTTTATAGATGCAATATTAAAGAAACTCACTACATCTTTAAAAGGTCTATGTAAGGACTCATGGGAGTTTCTAAGGAGTATAAGGAAGGAATTGTATCAGGAAACCAACTACATGGTAACAGTGGATGTGGTTGAGTTATTCCCAAGCATACCGCATGAGACTGGTTTGGCATGGTTTAATGAAATGCTGGCAAAACATTCAAATCTGGGAGGCAAAATGATTGCATTGGTAGTAGAACTTATGGAAGTTATTTTGAAAAATAATTTTGTGTATTTCTGTGGAGAATTATTCCGGCAGAAAAAAGGGGTGGCAATGGGGACCCCTTGTGCCTCCGCATATGCCAACATTGTCCTAAGTTACTGGGAATCCAAATTTATATTTAACACACAGTGGGCTGAACATCTTACACACTACCAACGCTACCTGGATGATATATGTATATTATGGAAAGGTAGTATAGAAAAGTTGGAGCAATTCATTGAACATATCAATGGTAGTACAGAATTTTTAAAATTCACTTGTAATATTTGTACTGATAGGTTACAATACTTAGATGTAGACCTATGTAAAAATACAGAGAAAGATTGCTTTATGTCTTGCATACACAGAAAAAGAAGTTACTCAAACATGTTTCTTCATTTCAATAGCAACCACCCCCTATTTCAAAAAAAGGGAGTCATCAAAGGACAGATTATTAGGGCGGCAAGAATGTGTAGTGAGGAGGTGTTATTTAATGAAGAATGCTTATTCTTGAAGATGTTGTTTGAAGAGAAAGGGTATCCTACAAAATTAATAGATGAAATAACAGCAGAGATCAAAAGTCAAAGGAAAGAAAAATACTACCCTTTGTTAGGGGAAGAGCGAAGGGACAACAACAGTAAAATGGAGGATGAAGCAAAAAAGCAAGGGTGTTTGTTTGTACACACTAATTGTAATGAAAGTTGGTCAGTAGAAAGGATTATTAACAAATACTGGCCAATTGTAACTACAAACGAAGAGCTTAAGAGGACATTAGGCGACAAACCCCAAGCAGTTAGAAGGAGAAACAAAAATTTAAAGGAATTATTAGAGGTAAATCATGAAAAGAAGAAAGAGGGAAGAAACAGCAAAAATGGGACATTTAGATGTAACACTTGTAAACAGTGCCCAAATATGATGGATAAAAATGGTGTATATTTGAATTCAAGGAGAAGATATTTAAGATCCCCAGGATATTTCAACTGCAAGGCTAAGGGGGTAGTATATTTAGGGTTATGTCAGCAGTGCCAATGTTTCTATGTCGGAAAAACAGAGAGGACATTAGCTAAAAGAGTGTACGAGCACCTCTATGAAATTAGTAGGAAAAAGGATACCAATGCGTTCTTTAAACATTCATTAACATGTGCAAACATGAATTTAAAATTCATGGTACTTGAGCAGGTTCATGTCAGCCCTAGAGGGGGGGATTGGGAAACATCTTTGGAATACAAGGAGCTGCTTTGGCAAGTGAGACTAGAAGCAGCAAAGTTTCCTGGACTTAATGGAGCCATTAGTATTAGCAGTTTATTGAAAATGAGAAGGGCAAAATTGTAAAATAAAAAAAAGAGAATAACCATAGGTTAATGAACAGAACAGTTGGGTATGCATTAAGGTAAAAACAATTTTAAAAACAAATGACATGGGTTGTCAATAGGATTATCACAGATATTAGTATAACAATAGTAGTATATAAGTTGAGAGACGCCAAAAGAAAGTTTTTTAAGAGTTAGAATAACGGATAGAGCTAGATGTAGTCAGAGAAATAATAGGTAGGTGCCAACGTTTTAGTTGACAAAGGCTGTATAACAAGAATGTACTACATGCTGTCAAATAAATACTTGTCACACAAGCTTTTAAAAAGTTTCAAAGTATGGTAGAAGCCACTTGGTATTCAAAACAATTTGGTTTGGTTACAAGTGACTCTACAACATTTATATGAAGATTTCATTTAAAGTTTTAAATAGTAAGTGTTTGTATATATGTTTTAACAATTTCAGTGAAATGTGAATATTATTTGGTTAAGATATAAATAAAGTAATAGGGAATTTAATATATTGCAAATGTAATTAATGTGCAAATGGGAAGTAAAGGGCTGATACTCCTTTAAAAGATAAATGTGAAGCAATTTAGCTTGATTGTTAATTAAAAATATCTGGGTTGAACAAGGGTAATATAAAAAGACCCATCACCCAAAGTAAAAATGTCTTGAAAAAGCCTGGGAGAGCCCGGGTGAAAGCGCTTGACTTTACATGCTTGGAGTGTTTGTTATTTACTACGCTAAACTAGTGGAGCTGTTTTTATTAAAAAAGTTTTTCACTCAGCATTTGGTTCGTGATTCCTGCATCTTGGTGTTTTAGGATTACCAGTGGGTGTCTTTCAGTGCCTTGTTTCGTACTTAGCTTTGAAGACTTCGGACTGAAACTCATCAGGGAAGAAGCGACAGCAACCGACGCCGGACCAAGACTTTGGAATTCGGGCCGACTGCGGGACCGCCTGACGGCAGGATAACCCAAGTGTGATGACTGCAGCAGGGTAACACGATGAACATTTCTGTAATATCTGTCATGTTTTCTGGGAGCAGGAGGCAAAGAATCAGGGGCCAAACTAGATTCCGAAAAAGCAACAACAATGTCTAGTACAGGAGGAATAGCTAAAGGCCTATGCTGAGGCAGGAGTAAGAAATCCCTAAGCCTCTTTTTTTGAATCAGAAAAATCCTGGCTTTCCCAGTGGAAATGCTCCCTTAGAGTATGTAAGGTTTCAATAAAAGAAAAATCCTCTGGATGGGGAAGCAGAAGGAATAGAGTCCTCTACATGAGAATTGTCATAAGTAGATAAGGGCAAATCCAGATCATCAGAAGAATCAGAAAAATCAGAATCCTGGTCAGAAGATTCATAAACCACTTCAGTCCTAGGTCTCTTAGAAGGGGGAGGTTGGCTTCCCCTGATTAGAGTTATAAGTTCTTCAGTCATTCTTATCATTTGTTTTTTAGGCATAGAGGCCTGAGCATGCGGCCTGGGCATCAGTTTTATAGGCATGGTTCGAGATTTAGGCCTAAATGAAGAAGGAGGCGTCGGTTTAATATGCAAGTCCGTAGGCCTGAATACACCCTCAGAAGCCGGTGCCTGCACAGCGGCTCCGAACTCATCCAAGGTAGAGACATCTGCGGATTCCATAGCTGAAGTATCTCGCGGCATACCGGACTCCGCATGGGTCTCAGTAGAGGCCTGCGAATCACAAGTAGCGGGTATCAGAGGTGGCCTGTCTCTGTCTTTATCGTTTCATTTTTTCGAAATCCCGCTGAATTGGATCCCCAGACCGCTTTGGATTCTCCAGCAGAGTGTTCTAGGCCGACGCATTTTCTTTAGGCCCTACCGACGACATTGCAGGAGGAGAAGCCGGTGCTGCAGAAACGCCTTCGGTTTCTGAAGGGGTCTTCAGACCGACTACTCTCACCATAACATCTTATGCTAAGCTTAAGACTCCTCTAAAACCAAAAAAAGACCACACTTCAGTCTCCAGGTGAAGGCCCTATGCCTAAGAAACAGATGCTTAAAATGGCTGAAGATTTGATTTTTTGATCAGGGGTTCCCAACCCCCTCACCCCCACCTCGACAAAAGGCCTAGACAAGAGGAGGATGGCTAACCAACATTTCTAGATAATTAAACTGAGAACCGAAATATTTAGAGGCGAAAATATACCGACGACGGATAGTGCGCTGATTAAATAAAGCACAAAACCGACAGCAAGGTATGCCGTGGTCAAGACCTAGGCAAGGGATACAGTACGAATGAAAATCTTTATGAGGTATTTGCTTTCCACAAGTAATGCAATTATTAACTTTTACTGACATCTGTGATGAGCTAGAAAAAGTTTCCCCAATGGGGTACATAGCTTAAGTTGAAGACTTTGGTTCTGAAACTCGAAAATGAAAATTTCAAGAGTCGGCTGACCGGTACTTGCGAACTGCTTCTGCTTCGGGCACCACACGGCAAGAAAGACTGATGTAATGGCATTGGCTGCATGTTTTATAACCCCTGACAACCTGACGTCATGGAAGAAGGGACAGCATCTGACGCAGGACCCAAGACTCAAGACGCAAGCAGATAACCCCAAATGTGATGACTGCACCAGTGAAACACGAAGAACATCTAGAAAAGAAGGGAGAAGAGTAAACATTTTGACTGACAAAGGAAAAAAAGGGGGTGATCACCCTAACAGTGAAAGAGGCTTCCAATATAACTGTAAAAGAACTAACAGAGGAAGGAAAGAAGTGTGTCAAGGGTACTGGCTAGATAAGAAAAGCAAACAATGTATCCTGTTCTGTAGCCCACTCATATGCCATCTGTTACAAGTGAGAAGGTATAAAATTCTTCACAAAAAAAATGCATTTAAGGCTTGTTTCATGCCAAAGACTACCCCAACTATATTGCCATCTGTTAAAAGTGAGAAGGTATAAAATTCTTCACAAACAGAAACACATTTAAGGCTCGTTTCATGCCAAAGACTGCAGCAACTCCTTTAACTGTATATCATCCCCTACTGAAAGGAGACCTATGGATGAGATATACATATACAACATTACATGCTCGACTCTCTGAAAACCTTTGCTAAGAACTCCAAGCCCAGCTACCTGCATACAAGGCACATATCTCCTCTGAAAAACTCCCATGCCTATGGGATAAGCTTTCCCTTTCAATTAATTTTGGACTTTTAATCCAGACTTTGAAGGAAAAAATGAATATTTGATCTTGATCATCAAACCCATGACCATTGTTATTGAACGTTCTGAAAAATGTTAACAGCAGCATTCATTTAATGGTCGGAAAAGGAACTGCAACAGATGAGGGCTGGTGACAGTTTATGCTGAAGACGACAACCTTATGGTACAATGCGACTCCTTTGCTAAGCTTGAATCTAACTATGCCAAAATGTTTCAGGCATTGTTTGGTTCTAGTGATTCAGAATCAGACATAACATTCCAAAGATGAGAGACCATCAAAAGACCAAAGAAGGTATGAATTTAACAAAGATCATTGTGAAAATGACTTACCATTCTAAAGGGATTGTCAAATGATTGCATTATGTTTCTAGCTTTTTGATGAGCCACGGTTAAACAACTTCTTTTGGGAGTGACATCGTCTTTATCCTAATAAAAAGAAAGCAAGTCTGGGTTTAGCCACAACAGTATTCTTTTTAAAAAGACAAGAAAACAACTCCTATAATACATGCTGAATACAGAACCTTAAAAACTGTACAATGACGTATATTTAACAAACTAAGCTGATATGTAGGTTCATAGTTAGGTACTAGGTTATTGGCCCTAGGGCCTATATAAGCCTAGCCAAAAGGTACCCTGGCTTTCGCAACCAAAGAAAATTATTTTCCTGTGCCACTGTCGAGAAGAGCCACAGAAGTAATCCCTGGGGTGAATTTCCTATCTCCCATCCAATCACCAAGATTTTTCTTGAAGAGTGCTAATGAGGAGCTTTGTTTGACATAGATAGGTAGTTTGTTCCAGAGTATGGGAAGTCTCTGGGACAGGAATCTATCCCTCCAGCATGTTCTGTTTATTGTGGTGATGAGGTTTAGGTCCCTAGAGTGTGTAGGTCGGAGGGATTGGGATTTCTTTAAGTGGAGCATGTCCAAAAACTCTGGGTTTGACATAGCTTTGTGTGTTAGGCAAAGGTCGCCTCTGAGGTAGGCGATATGCGACCGAGTAAAGCTGCAGTTTTTTGAGACTGTCTGCGTAACATGATCTGGCAAGGATTGCTCCTTAAGACAAGCATGCCTTCTAAGTACCGACCCAGTGACAGCAACCCTGCAAGATGCCTCTAGTGAATCAAAACCACACTGCAACATATGTTTTCCAACCTGTTCAGCAGAATGCATTAAATCCTGCAAATCCTTATTTTCAGCACAGTCAGGGAATCAACATCATTTTCTGTTTAAGCAATCCAATAATATGCTGATACTTTAACATATGAAACTGGCAGTTTAAGGCCCTAATGGCCAAGGTTGCAGAGGTACATATTGTCTTACCCCATCTACCCAGCACCCTGGAGTCTCTATCAGAGGGGGTAGGATTTTTGTTAGTAGTAGCCTTAATGCCCTTGGGTCCGTGTGAAATGGTCTCAGGATCTGCAGTAGAATTTTTAAAAAGGAACTTGAGAGTCAGGAACCCTGTAATATCTATCAGGTTTTCTGGGAGCAGGAAGTAGAGTCAGGGGCCAAGCTAGATTTCCCGAAAAGGCATCATCAACAATGTCTAGTACAGGAGGAATAGCTAAAAGCCTGTGCTGGGGCAGGACTTAGAAATCCCTAAGCCTCTTTTTAGAATCAGAATAATTCTGGCTTTCCCAACAAAAATGCTGCCTAAAAGTGTGCAAGGTTTCACCAAAACAGAAATCCTTTGGGGGGGGGGGGGGGGAGAGTCTCCTCTACATCAGAATCCTCATAAGTAGATGAAGGTAAATCCTGGTCATCAGAAGAAACAGAAATTTCAGAACCCTAGTCAGAAGTATCATAAGCAAATTCAGTCCGAGGTCTCTAGAGGGGGAAGGTTGGCTTCCCCTTGATTAAAGTAATAAGGTCTTCAGACATTCTTATTTGCTTTTAAGGCACAGAAGCCTGAACATGCGGTCTGGGCGCCAGTTTTCTAGGCATGGTTTGAGTTTTAGGCCTTGAAGAAGAAGATGGCGTTGATTTAATATGCAAGTCAGTAGGCCTGAATACACCCTTAGAAGCCGGTGCCTGCACAGCAGTTCCGGACCCATCCAAGGTACAGACATCCGTAGGTTCCACAGTTGAAGCATCTCGCGACATACCAGACTCCGAATGGGTCTCAGTAGAGGCCTGTGAATCTGAAGTAACGGGTATCAGGGGGCTGCGAAAGTGCCTCACTGAGTACTGGCGACTGGCTTAGGAGAAGCATCGTCGGTAGCTTTGGACCTAGGTGGCCTGTCTCTGTCTATCTTTGCATTTTTCTGGAATGTCAGTAGTCGGATGGCTTACCGAAGATATATCTGGATAATTGAACCACATACCAAAATATTTAGAAGCGTAAATATACCGATGCAGAGTAGTTCGTTGCTTAAATAAGGCACAAGACCGACAGCGAGGTACGTCATGGTCAGGGCCTAGGCAAGGAATACAGTACGAATGGAAATCATTATGAGGTTTTTGCTTTCCACAAGAAATACAATTATTGACTTAACTGACATTGGCAAGAAAAAGTTTCCCCAATGGGGTACTTCAACTTTGGTTCTGAAACTCGAAAACGAAAATTTCAGGAGTCGGCTGACCGGCACTTGCGAACTGCTTCTGCTTCGGGCACCACACGGCAAGAAAGACTGATGTAATGGCGTCAGCTGCATGCTTTATACCCCTGACTACCTGACGTCACAGAAGATGAGACGGCAACCGACGCAGGACCCAAGACTTTGATAATCAGGCAGATTGAGGGCTACTGCAAGCAAATAACCCAAATGTGATGAATGCAACAGTCAAACACAAAGAACATCAGAAATTTTAGAATCCTGATCAGAAGAATCAGAAGGAAAATCAGTTTTAGGTGGTCTAGAGGGAGAAGGCTGGCTTCCCCTAATTAGAGTAATAAGGTCTTCAGCCATCCTTATCTTCTGTTTTTCAGGCATATGGGCTTGACCATGCAGTTTGGACGACGGTTTTCTAGGCGTGGGTCGAGTTTTAGCCCTTGAAGAAGATGGCGTCAGTTTGAAATGCAAGTCCGTAGGCCTGAATACACCCTCAGAAGCCGGTGCCTGCGCAGCGGCTCCAGACCTATAACAAGATAGAGGCATCCGAGGTTCCATAGTCGAGGCATCCGAGGTTCCATAGTCGAAGCATCTTGCGCATTACCAGACTCCGAATGGGTCTCAGTAGAGGCCTGCAAATCTGAAGTAGCGGGTATTAAGTCCTGCGAAAGCGCCTGAGTACCGGCAAACTGGCGACTAGCTTAACGGAAGTGTCATCAGCAGCTTTGGACCTATGCGGTCGGTCTCTGGCTTTATCTTTACTTTTTTTTTTCGGAATGTCAGTAGTCGGGTGGCTTACCGAAGCCATTTCTGGATAATTAAACCGAGAACCGAAAGTTTGCTGCAAAAATGGACTGACCACGAATAGTTCGAGGATAAAATAAGGCACAAAACCGACAGCGAGGAACGTCGTGGTCAGGGCCTAGGCAAGGAATGCAGTAGGAATGAAAATCTTTATGAGGTATTTGCTTTCCACAAGTAATACAATTGTGAACTTTTACTGACATCAGTTTAGAGCAAGAAAAAAGGATGCCCAATGGGGTACTTCGCTTTCTGAAGACTTCGGTTCTGAAACTCGAAAACGAAAATTTCAGGAGTCGGCAGACCGGCACTTGTGAACTACTTCTGCTTCGGGCACCGTGCGGCAAGAAAGACTGATGTAATGGCGTCAGCTGCATGCATTTATACAACTTGACCTGACGTCATGGAAGAAGAGAGAGCATCCGACACAGGACCCAAGACTTTGATAATCAGGCCGGCTGAGGGCTACCTGCAGGCAGATAACCCAAATGTAATGACTGCAACAGTGAAACACGAAGAACATCTGAATATGCCAGGAAGCAATAGAGAAACACAAAAACATCCTGAAAAGGGGATGGAACGGAATATGGAGATAAGCATCCTTGAGATCCAGAGACTCTATACAAGACTGAAGTAGTAAAACAGAGAATAGAGTCTGATGGGACAACATTTGAAAAGTGAGCACCTTCAGGAAACTGTTTAGATGAGAGAGGTCTAGACATGGTCTCCAAGTACCCTATTTTCTGTGTACTAGAAACATTCTGGAGTACAACCCCCTTCCCCTTTGGGACACAGGCACCCCTCTTGAATAGTACCGTGAATCAAACTGTCCCAGAGGACCACTGGGGGAAAAAGGGGAGTTGTGCCCATAAAACGGGAGGGGGGGATTCCACACCATGAAATACCTTTGGCGAATAATGGAAAGTACAAGAGAATCTGTAGCCAAAGGGGGGGAGGCACAACAGAAATAGGAACATAGCTGAAAGATGGGTAGAAACAGATAAGACAGCACCTGACTTATCTGGAAAAGAACAGTTCTGAGTCCCTGAAGTCTGAGTAGCCCACTTTCATCCTTTTTACCCTAGGAGGAGGAGGGGGGCAAGATTACCTGCGAACAAAGGCTGGCTTATTGGGGTAGTTTCTCTGAAATTTACAGGAGAAACAAACATTTCTGAGCTCCTGTAAACCAGTCACCTTATCTTGAAGGGGAAATGAAAGAAATCAGCAGCAGCTTCCCCAAACAAGTTTTTATTATCAAGAGGGGGCATCCATCAACTTAGCCCTCACATCACTGGCAATGGCTGAAGCCGAAGCTAAGAATACAGTACAGTTCATAAGTTCATAGGTTGATACTAGGCTATATGCCCTAGGACATTTATCAGCCTAGCCAGAGTGTGTTTGGCTTTCGCCACCCCTTAAAAATGGGTTTTACTGTGCCCTTTTTAGGTTAGTTTACTGTGCCTCTGTCTAGTAGTGACACAGAAGTGATCCCTGGGGTAAACCTACGATCACCCATCCACTCGTCAAGATTTCTCTTGAAGAGAGTCAGTGAGGGGCTCTGCCTGACATGGACTGGGATTCTATTCCAGAGTGCTGGGAGCCTCTGGGCCACAAATCTGTCTCTCTAGCATGTCCTATTAATTTCTGTGTTGAGATTCAAGTCCCTTGAGCGCGTAGCTCTAGTGGATTTGGATTTTTTGAGGAGGAGCATGTCCATTAATTCTGGGTTGGACATGGCTTATACGTCAGGCACAGATCGCCTCTAAGCAGGTGGTATGCAACTGAGTAGAGCTGGAGTTTCTTTAGCCTGGCAGCATAGGTCATCTGTTTGAGACTCTGGATCCTCTTGGTGAGGTACTTTTGTGGTCTTTCCAGTTGCTGCAGGTGTCGGGTAAGGTACATCCCAAACAGGGCACTGTATTAAATTATGGGCCTGATGAGGGATGAGTAACGGGGCACAATGACCTCCCTTGATCAAGATGTGAACCCTTTCATGATAAGGTGGGCTATATAGAAGGTCTTTCTAACCACTTTGGCATCGTTGTTGTCAAAGGAGAGATTACTATCAACTTGGGTTTCCAGGTCCCTAATTACTTCCTCCGTACTTAATGGATTAACGCCTATGTGGTAGTTTGTGGGCACTTTATTTTTCCCAAAGGGGAATGACTATACACTTCTTGGTGTTTAGTTTTAGGCCATGGCTTTGGCACCAGTTGCCCATCTCTGTGAGACCCTTTTGGAGGATGCCTGTGTCAGCTGGAGAGCTGATTATGGCACCCAGTTTGTAGTCATCTGCGAACTTGGTCAGCCAAAGTCCTCCCGTGTTGGCCTGTACCTCTGAAAAATATATACCGAACAAGAGCGGTCCCAGGACTGAGCCCTGTGGGATGCCACTTGTAACAGGTTTAGAGTCTGACATGGCTCTGACCATGTGGGTTCTGTCCTTGAGCCAGTTTGCAACCCATCTTATGACATAGGGGTTAATATTTAGGCTGGAGAGCTTATCTATGATGCCAGAGTGGGGTATGGTGTCAAAGGCTTTTGCGAGGTCCCGGTAGGCTGTGTGGACTACCTTACCTTCATCTATGGCCTTGGTGACTGTTTCGAAGAACCAGGTTCAAGAGGCAGGATCTGCCTTTAACAAAACCGAATTGCGTAGGATCTAGCATCTGTAATTCCCCAATGTCTTTGTTAATGAGTTCCATGATGATCTGCTCCATAGCTTTGCAGATCAGGCTAATCAGGGATATGGGGCGATAGTTTCCAGGGTCCGTTGAGGCTCCACCCTTGTGTAGTGGGACCACTGCTGCTGTACTCCATTCCTTGGGTACATATCCTGTAGTACGGCTGAGAATGAACAGTAAACTAATATGAGGTTTTAGCTCTTTTGGGAGCTCCTGTAGGACGCAGCCCGGGACACCGTCCGGTCCCACTGATGCTGTGCTTTTTTGCTTTGGAGAGGGCAGCTCCCACCTGAGCATCTGAGATGACAGGGGGACAACTCTCTGCTGGGATAGATATTTGCTCTTTTGGGGGGGAAGGGGGGAGAAATTTGCACTGAACCTATACGCCAGGATGTTGGCAATGTCTGTGGGTTCAGTGTATTTTTTGTCATTTTGGACCAACTCCGAACATATCTGCGAGTTGCCACCTAGGTTTCTAACATAACTAAAGAAGGCCTTGTGGTTATCTTTAGCGTCTTGTGCAATTTTTCTCTCGAAGCTGGCCTTGGAAGATTTTATAAGGGACCGTGGTCTTTTGCTAGTACTGATCAGTGATGCTTTCTTATTGAGGGATTTTGCTCTATCCTGCAGTAGCTTCCTCCTTTTGTTGTATAGCTTATTTATGGCAGTGGTCCACCAGACAGGACGCCTGCCTTTGGAGGATTGGGTCTTGGTTTTATTTGGGATTGCATGATCCATGCATTCCTGAAGATGTCCATAAAATGCATTTTTAAAGGATTCTGCAGTCTGGGCCGTAGTTTCCACTGACCAGGGGGCTTTGAGTGAATTCACCTCGGTTTTGAGAAGTGTGAAATTAGCCTTGGAGAAATGTTTTACTGTGGTTTTCTGGGGTGGTGGTGGGGTCGGGATGTGGATGCCCAGCGAGATTAATTTGTGGTCTGATCTTACCAATGAGGGGTGTACCTCTGATGCAGAGCATAGAGTCCCCATGTTTGTGATGATCAGGTCCAGTATGGTATCCCCTCTTGTAGGCGTGGTGACCAGTTGTTCCATAGCATTTGAGTTTATAAATTCTAGGAACCTCTGGGCTAGGTTGTTTGGGCTTGAGTAGTGCTTCCCAGTCAATGTTAGGGTAGTTGAAGTCACCCAATATAAAGGTATTTGGAAAGACCTTCATATTCTCCAGTGTTCTCAGGAAAGCCACGTGAGGTACCAGAGACTGGGATGGTGGTCTGTAGCAGGGTGCAAACTGAAAGGCAGTTTTACCCACTGTTAGTTGCACATGGATGTTTTCCGATGCTTCGTGCAGTGCCACTAACCTGGAAGTGTGGGTATCCTTGATGAATATGGATACTCCCCCTCCTTTTGTGGTTCAGTCCGTGTACACTTACCATAAATGTAGATGTTTGAGTGTATTCACTGCTGCAGTCATTACATTTGGGTAATCCTGCTGGCAGGTTGCCCTCAGTCGGCCTGAATTCAAAAGTCCTGGGTCCTGCGTTGGCTGCTGTCACCTCTTCCCTGTCTGGTCGTCAGGGGTATAAAAGAAGCAGCCAACACCATTTTCTTCAGTTTTACTTGCCCCAGATGTCAGGTGCCCCCTAAAAGGGTAATATATATATATATATATATATATATATATATATATAGATATATCTATATATATATATATATATATATATATATATATATATATATATATATATATATATATATCTATATATATATATATATGTATGTGTATATATAGATATATATATATATATATATATATATATATATATATATAAATACATGCACCAATATATAAAATTTACATTCATCTACAAGCAAATACACCACATAGGTTGCATAAATCAGAGTAGGAAAGAAAAGTTTCAGCAGTAAAAAGGGGGATGGCGGGTGGGTAACCTGGACTGCAACAGTGAATACACTCTAACATCTACATTCATGTTAAGTGTACACAACTGTACTATGTTCTTCGTGTTTCACTGTTGCAGTCATTACATTTGGGAAGAGTCCCAAAGCTGTGGTTGGGAGGCTGGAGCTAAACAGCATTAAGAGTGGCTATGAGGCCCTGCAGAACTGCAGTGGCAAAGCCTGCCCTGGATTCAGAGTAGAGTGGCAGATGATAGTGCTTTGTAAAGGTGTGTACTGAACTCCAAGTAGCAGCCTCTAAAATGTCTTTGGTTGGTACTCCCCTGAGAAAGGCTGCTGAAGTGGCTGCAGCTCTGGTGGAATGTGGCCTAATGCCCTTAGGCTCTGGCTTGCCATGGTGTAAATAGCAGAAACGAATGTAGTGGCCTATCCACTTTGAAATAGTCTGCTTTGACATAGCCTTTCCTTGTGATCTTGCAGCATATGCCACTAGCAATTGCTCTGTCTTCCCAAAAACTTTGGTTCTGTCCAAGTAGAATCTAAGCTGTCTGTGTACGTCCAAGGAATACAGAATTCTCTCCCCCTTGTTCTGTGGATTTGGATAAAAAAGTTGGCAGATGAATAGTTTGGTTAAGAGCCACACTGGACACCACCTTAGGCATAAATGTTGGGTTTATCCTCAGTGAGACCCTGTCTGGATAAAAAATGATAAAAGGTTCCACAGCCATGAGGGCTTGTAGCTCTGAAACTCGTCTTGCCAAAGTTATTGCTAGGAGCAGAGCTGTTTTCCAAGATAAAAACTTTATATCAGCAGTAGCAGCTGGCTCAAAAGGAGGCAGGGTGAGTTTTTCCAAGAAATAGTTGAGGTCCCATGCAGGTATTGGTGATCTCCTTGCAGGCCTTAAATTTTTGGCTCCTCTGAGGTACTGCTTTAATAAAGGATGAGAGAAGATTGATGGCTTTGTATTCTAATGAGCCGAAATGGCAGAGGCATGAATTTTAACTGATGAAAAAGATAGGCCTTTGTCCAGCATCTCAGTTAAGTATTGCAAAATCTGAGGAATATTTGGTACAGCTGTATCAGTTCCTTGTGCCTTGATCCAAGCATAGAATCTCTTCCATTTCCCAGCATAAGATTTTCTAGTACGAGGCCTTCTGGCTTCCAAAATGACACCCATGACAGCTTTACTGAGAGGTGTGTTTTGTATGACTACATTATCCGCCATGCTGCTAGGTTTAAAGTTCTGAGTTGGCTGTGCAGGATCTGATTGTTTTGCTGGGACAGTAGATGAGGTATTTGAGGTAAGGTTCAAGCTGGACATTGAGACAAGTTCCTTAGGATTGGATACCAGTACTGGCAGGGCCAGTCTGGGGCAATCGGTATCATCTTTGGCTTTTCCTGTCTGACCTTTAGGAGCACCATGGGGAGGAGAGGCAGTGGAGGAAAGGCATATACTGATAGGTTTTTCCAGCTGAAAGCTAGGACATCCACTTTCAATGCTTGTCTGTGATAAGTCCTTGTGCAGAATCTTTTTAGTTGGTAGTTGTGAGGGGAGGCAAATAGATCTATGTCCGGACATCCCCATTTCCTTGTTATCATGCTGAAGACTTGTGGATCCAGCTGCCACTCGTGGGGATCCATGAGGTTTCTGCTTAGTTCGTCTGCCAGAGTGATTTCCTTTCCTGGCAGGAATTGTGCCTGCAAATGTACTTGGTAAGTAAATGCTGTGTCCCACAAAGTCATGGTTACTCTGCAAAGGAGGTAAGAATTTGTGCCTCCCTGCTTGTTTATATATCACATAACCATGGTGTTGTCTGTCTATCAGTAGTTGTCCCAAATGAAGTAGGTCCTTTAAGGCTGTCAGGGCATTTTGAACAGCTAGCATCTCTTTTTGATTGATATGCAGATGCATTTGGTTTGAGGACCATGTGCCCTGAACGCATCTTCCTGCCATGTGGGCCCCCCAGGCATAATCTGATCCATCCGTTGTGTCTGCCTGGCTGGGGGTAATGTGAATGGCTGTCCCTTGTTCTGGTGACAAGCCTTCGCCCACCATCGAAACTCCTGTTGCAGGCAAGGAATGAGAGTAATCAATGTTTCCAGGCTGTGGCAATGTTGAGTCCAAACACTTCTTAGGTACCACTGAAGTTTCCTCATATGCAGTCTTGCATATGGAATTAGTAGGATGCAGGATGTCATGAAGCCCAAAGCCTGCAGAATTTTTCTTGCAGATAACTGGGCCTTTGTTGCCAACATTTTGAAACAGGTAGTCAGTTGCCTTTGTCTGGTGTGAGATAAGCCACCTGGGCAGTTGTATTTAAAAGCTTGCGCCCAGGAATATTATCTCTTGAGAGGGTACTAGTTTTGATTTTGTTTCGTTGACTTGTGTACCCTAGGCATGTTAGAAGTCTTTGCACAAATGACAGACGCTGTAGAAGAATGTCCTTGTTCTCTGCTTGAATTAGACAGTCATCCAAGTAAGGATATATTTGTATTCCTCTTTGTCTGCATAATGCAATTACTGGTGCCAGGCACTTTGTAAAGACCCTGGACGCAGTATACAAGCCAAAGGGCAGTGCAGAAAATTGGTAGTACACTGAGCCAGCCTTGAATCTGAGGTATCTTCTGCATTATTGTCTGATTGGGACATGCAGGTATGCCTCTTTTAGGTCAAGTCACAAGCCAAGCATTCTTACCCAGCATGGGCAGAAGCTGCTGCAAAGTCAACATTTTGAATTTTGGTACATCCAGAAATGTGTTCAGAATAGATAGGTCCAGTATTGGTCTCCAGGCCTTGTCCTTTCTGGGTACCAAGAACAGTCTTGAGTAAAATCCTTGTCCCTACTCTTGCTCTGGTACTTGTTGAATGGCCCCCATGTCCATGAGGGATGAGATTTGTTTTTGTGCCTCTGCCCATTTATTTTTTGGCAGATCTGGCCAGCCGTTTGCCTTTGGCAGGGTATGGAAATGGAACTTGTAAGCCTTGTGACACTATATTTAGAACCTACTTGTCTTGGGTTATAATGTGCCAATTTTGAGAAAATAGTGCTAATTTTCCCCCTAAGGGTGCTGTCAGTAGATAAGTGCTTGGTGCAGGCAGGGGGAAGTCATTGGGACTGCTTCCTGTATGGTTGTGATTTGTCTTCTCCAACTTTGGAGGTAGAGGCACCCCATTGCTTTCACATGTATGAACCTTGAGCCTGGGATCTGCCTCTAGGGTATCTGGATCTGCCCCTTTGAGGTCTGACACAGGAAAGGACCAATTCTTTGTAGGCCAGTGTCTACTAAACCTAGGTGGCTGTACTTGTAAAAAATCTTTGACAGTTTGCATAGATTTAGCTTTGTCCTCCATTTTCTTTAACACCTCTTCTGCCTTAACACCAAACAAAGCATCATGTTGTAAAGGTGCATCTAATAATTTAACTTTGACATGATCAGGCAGATTTTGTTCCTTTAACCAAACATGCCTCCTAATTACAGAGCCCGTAACTGTGGCCCTGCAGGAGGCCCCCAAAGAATCAAAATCACATTGCAAAGTATGCTTTCCAACTTGTTCAGCTGCATGCAATAAATCCTGCATTTCCTGGTTTTCTGCACATTCAGAGTTTAACATTTTCTGTTTAAGCAATGCAATGACATGTTGCTGATATTTGAGCATATGAAATTGACAATTTAAGGCCCTTATAGCCAAGGTAGCAGATCTGTAAACCTTTTTTCCCATCTATCCAGTGCCCTAGAATCTCTGTCAGAGGGGGTAGGGTTTTTTGCTGTGGAAGCCCTAACTCCTTTGGGACCCTGTGAAATAGTTTCTGGGTCTGCAGAAGAGTTTTTAAAAAGGAATTTATGAGAGTCAGGAACCCTGTAATATCTGTCAGGCTTAACAGGAGCTGGAGGTAAGGAGTCAGGGGTAAGACTAGACTCCAAAAACACATCTACAATGTCTAACACAGGTGGAATGGTTAGAGGCCTGTGTTGAGGTAGTAAAAGGAAATCCCTGAGCCTCTTTTTAGATTCTGAAATATCTTGGCTCTCCCAGTGGAAATGCTCCCTCATGGTATGCAAGGTTTCCCCAAAAGAATAGTCCGCTGGAGGAGAAGCTGACGGTATAGATTCTTCAGCATCAGAATCCTCATAGGGGGGAAGAGAATATTCCTGATCAGAAGAGGAATCAGAACAAATAGAAACTTGATCTGAAGATTCATAGTCAGTCTCTCTTGCCTAGGCCTCTTATCAAGAGGTGGATGGGAACCACTGATCAAGGTAATCAAGTCTTTGGCCATTTTGAGCATCTGTTTTTTGGGCACAGAGGCCTGTCCACGTGGCTCGAGTTTGTTTCTTTGCTTTAGAAGGAACTTTAGTCTTTGCCTTAGAAGCTGAAGTCGGTTTAATGTAAAGATGTTTAGGTCTGAAAACACCCTCAGAAACCGGTGCCTGTTCAGCGGCTCCGGACAGATCTGAGGGAATAGTATCCGAGGCTCCAATACCTTGAGTTTCCAGCGGCATGGCCGACTCCACGTGGAAGTTGGTAGCGGTCTGCGACTTTAAAGTAGCAGGCGTCAGGGGCTGCGAAAGCACTTCACTGAGAACCAGCGAACCGGCGACTGGCTTAGGAGAAGCTTAGCCGTCGGTTTTGGACCTCGGTTGTTTATCTCTGTTTTTCTTTGCGTTTTTTGTGAACTGCGGTAGTCTGATGGCTATCCGACGACATTTCTGGATAATTAAACCGGCGTCCAAAATAGTTTAAAGCAAAATCATTCTGACGCTTAACAGTGTGTTGGTTAAATCTAGCACAAAACCGACAACCAGAAACGCTGTGATCAGGGCCTAGGCAAGGAATACAGTAAGAATGAAAGTCCTTATGAGGTATTTGCTTTCCACAAGAAATACAATTATTTACTTTTTCTGACATCGGTCTAGAGCAAGAAAAAAGTTTCCCAACGGGGTACTTAGCTTTATTGAAGTCTTCGGATCTGAAATTCGAACACAAAATCTCAGGAGTCTGCCGACCAGCACTTTTAAACTGCTTCTGCTTCGGGCACCGCGCAGCAAGAAAGACTGAAGAAAATGGCGTCAGCTGCTTCTTTTATACCCCTGACGACCTGACGTCAGGGAAGGGGTGACAGCAGCCGACCCAGGACTTTGAAATTCAGGCCGACTGAGGGCAACCTGCCAGCAGGATTACCCAAATGTAATGATTGCAACAGTGAAACACGAAGAAAGTACAGTTTTGTACCTACCATAAATGTAGATGTCCGAACTGGATAGCATCTGCAGTCATAACAAGTGGGTTGTCCTGTCGTCAGGCAGCCCTTCAGTCGGCCGGATTCCAAAGTCCGGGTCCGGCTTCGGCTGATGTCGCACTCCACCCGACGTCATCACTGCTGGTCTTCGGGTATAAAGGCATCAGCCGACGCCATTTTCCTCAGTGTTTCTTGCCCCAGATGCCAGTAGCCCTCTTGCAGGCTAAAATTTGGATAGATGCCAATGTTTCCAAATAGATAGAGGTAAACACAACAATAAGCATGTATGTACATATACACAAACAAATACACCATAAAAGACTCCCCCCCAACAGCTAGCTATTAGAAGGGTAAACACCCTAGGAGTACCACAGAGGGAATGGAGGGAGGGTAATCCTGACTGCAGATGCTATCCAGTTCGGACATCTACATTTATGGTAGGTACAAAACTGTACTATGTCCTTCATGGATGCATCTGCAGTCATAACAAGTGGGTAGAATACCATAGCCAACTAGGGAGGAGGATAAAAGTAGATTATGGTGTGTTTAGGATCCCTTGCAGTACAGCAGTGGCAAACCCTGCTCGGGATCTGGAATATAGAGGCAAATTATAATGCTTGGCAAATGTATGCACGGAGGTCCAAGTAGCCGCCTCAATAATGTCTTTGGTTGCCACTCCTCGTATGAAGGCTGTGGTAGTGGCTGTTGCCCTTGTAGAATGAGGTCTTATGTTCTGTGGAATTGGTTTTCCATGGAAGGAGTAACAGAATCGTATGCAATTTCCTATCCATTTGGAGATTGTCTGTTTGGAAATAGCTTTTCCTTCCCTTCCTGTTGCATAGGCTACAAAAAGTTGGTCAGTCTTTCTGCTATTTTTTGTTCTGTCCAAGTAGTAGCGTAGCTGTCTATGTACATCCAAGGTATGCAGTATTCTTTCCCCTCTGTTTTGTGGGTTGGGAAAGAAGGTAGGTAGGTGGATTGCCTGGTTTAAAGACAGTCTGGATACCACCTTAGGCATAAATGTAGGATTAATCCTCATGGACACTCTATCTTGGTGGAAGATTAGGAAGGGTTGCACTGCCATTAAGGCCTGTAGTTCTGAAACCCTCCTTGCTGAAGTAATTGCCAGTAGGAAAGCAGTTTTCCATGACAGGTGTTGTTGGTCTGCTGTTGCTGCTGGTTCAAAGGGTGCTAGTGTCAACTTTTCTAGCACAAAGTTTAAATCCCAAGCTGGTAATGGTGGTTTCCTTGGAGGTTTTACATTCTTGATTCCTCTGAGGAATTGCCTGAGCAAAGGGTGCGAAAAAACAGGTGTATCAAAGCTGTATTCTGCTGAAATAGCTGATGCATGTATCTTGATGGAGGAGTAGGACAGGCCTGAATGAAGAAGTTCGGCCAGATACTCCAGAATGTTAGGCATATCTATGTTTGACACATCTTTTCCTCTTTCCGTACTCCAGATGACAAACCTTTTCCATTTTCCAGCATAGTTCCTTCTTGTTGAAGGTCTGCGTGCTTAAAGAATAATGTCTTTAACTCTTTGGGAAAGTTCTGGAATAGCTGCTGTTATGTGATGTTCCATGCAGTCAGTTGCAAGGATTTTAGGTTTGGATGTATGATGCTGTAGTTGTTCTGCGTTAACATCAAGGGCATCAGGGGAATTGTCCACATATTGTTCCGAGATATGCTCCTCAGTAGTGGGTACCAGTGTTGTCTTGGCCAGTTTGGAGCTATCAGGATTATCCTTGGACGTTCTTCCTTGATTTTCAGTAGTACCTTGTGTATCAAAGGAAGAGGCGGGAATGCATATGCTGTTAGGCCTTTCCAGTTGAAAGAGAGCGAATCCACTTTCCATGCTAATGGGTGGAATGTCCTTGTGCAGAATTTTTTGAGCTGGTGATTGAGAGGTGATGCGAATAGGTCTATCTGTGGCATTCCCCATTTCTTTGAGATGGTCTTGAAGATGTCCGGGTGAAGCTTCCATTCGTGGGCATCCGAAGTGGTTCTGCTTAATATGTCTGCTAGGGTATTGTCTTTCCATGGTACAAATATTGCCTGTAACTGGATGTTGTAGCTGAGTGCCAGGGTCCACAGCTCCAAGGTCATTCTGCATAGGGGGTATGAATGAGTGCCTCCCTGTTTGTTGATGTACCACATGACTGTGGTGTTGTCTGTCCTCATCATCAACTGGCCCTCTTTGAGAAATGGTTTGAACTTTTGGATTGCCAGTTTTACTGCCAGCATTTCTTTTAGGTTGATGTGCAGTTGAAGTTGATCCTGTGTCCACAATCCTTGCACGCATTTGTCCAGCATGTGGGCCCCCATCCTAGGTCTGAAGCGTCTGTTGTGATGGTCTGGCTTGCTTGACATCTGCGAAAGGGTAGGCCTGGGTTTGACTGGCATGCCTGAGCCCACCATAGGAACTCCTGTTTTAAGCATGGAATTAGTGGGATTTCTGTTTCTAGACTGTGTCTGTGTTGGGACCATAAATTCTTTAGGTACCACTGTAGTTTTCTCATATGTAGTCTGGCAAATGGAACCAAGATTATGCATGATGCCATGAAGCCCAAGGCCTGCAGTACTTTTCTTGCTGTTAACTTGTTCAGTTTTGTTAGTGCCAAGAAGTATAGAGGGAGTTCTTCTTGTTTTTCTGTAGTCAGGAATGCCATTTGTTTTACTGTGTCCAATTCCGCGCCCAAGAATGTCCTTGTTTGGGATGGTATCAGCCTTGACTTTTGTAAATTGACTGTGTATCCCAGTGCTTGTAGCAAGTAAATGACCCTTTGTAAATCTGTTGTCAGCTTGCTTTTGTTGTCCCCTTGTAGCAGGCAGTCGTCCAGGTATGGGTAAATTTGAATTCCCTGCAGTCTGCAATGGGCGATTACTGATGCCAGGCATTTTGTGAATACTCTGGGCGCAGTAGATAAGCCAAAAGGCAATGCTGAGAATTGATAGTGCTCTGATCATGCAAGAAATTTGAGGTATCTTCTGCAGATTGGTCGAATGGGGACGTGCAGGTATGCCTCCTTGAGATCTAGAGTTACCAGCCAAGACTCCTTGCCCAGCATGGGAAGAAGTTGCTGTAGGGTCAGCATTTTGAATTTTGGGACAATGATGTATGTATTTAAGGTGGACAGGTCGAGAATTGGTCTCCAACTTTTTTCCTTTCTTGGAACTAGGAATAGTCTGGAGTAGAACCCCTTTCCTTGCTCTGCTGTTGGCACTCTTTCCACAGCTCTCATGTTTGCTAACTCCATTATCTGGCGTAGAGCCTCTGTTTTTTGATTTGGAGGTAGATTTGGCATTCCTCTTTTGACTGGAAAAGTGTGGAAGTGAAACCGGTAACCTTGATCTATGGTTTGTAAAATCCACTTGTCCTTTGTTATGTAGTGCCAGTTCTTTGAAAATAAGGTTAACTTTCCGCCTAGAGGAGCTGCTATTTGTTCCCTGGTAGGCGGATTTAGGGTTAAGTCACTGTGGTTGTGTTGATGTAGTGGCAGTGGCTGTGTCTGTGCCTCTGTTGTTACCTTGCCACTGTCTTCCTCTGTAGGCACCTCCTCTGGATTGGTTTCTGCCTCTGGAACGTCTATTCCTGCCCCTTTGAAATTTTGTGGAGTCAGGAAAGGACCAATTTTGGCAGGCCAGTTCCTGCTAAACCTTGGGGTTGAACCTGCAAGAAATCTTTAACAGTTTGAACAGATTTTGCCTTTTCTTCCATTTTCTTCATAACCTGCTGGGCAGATGTACCAAACAAACTTGTCTTGTCCATAGGAGCATCTAGCAACTTAGCTTTAACATGATCCGGTAAAGCTTGTTCCTTTAGCCATGCATGCCTTCTTATCACTGTGCCTGTCATGGCTGATCTAAATGAAGCCTCCAGTGCATCATAGCCACATTTTAAGGAATGGTTGCTAACCTGTTGTATGTTATTTACCATCTCTAATACATATTTCTTATCAAGAGATTCATCAGTGGTTAGTTTATTAGTTAACTGGTCCAGCATAAACTCTTGGTATTGTATCATGTGAAACTGACAGTTTAAAGCTCTAGCTGAGAGAGTAGCTGAAGTGTAGACCTTTTACCCCATCTGTCTAATGACCTTGCTTCCCTTTCAGAAGGAATAGGGTTTTTAGCTATGGTCGCGGCTACTGCCTTGGGGCCCAGGGATATAGTTTCTGGGTCTGCAAGTGGAGCCTTGTAAAGGTGGTGATGAGTATCTGGCACCCTGTAAAATCTGTCTGGTTTGGCAGGGGCTGGGGGTAAAGAATCTGGAGCGGAGCAAACATCATTGAAAGCATCATCCACCACAGAGAGAACAGGGGGTATAGCTAAGGGCCTGTGCTGTGGGAGATGCAGAAAAGTCCTAAGTCTTTTTCTGGAGTCTGAAAAATCCTGTTGCTGCCATTGGAACTGTTCTCGCATGGCATGCAAGGTTTCCCCAAAGGAGAATTCTTCTGGTGGGGAAGCAGCTGGGATGGATTCTTCAGCATCAGAATCTTCAAAATTGGAGAAGGGAGCCTCTGGCTGGTCAGTTGTGTCTGATTCATCAGCAGAATCATCAGAGGACACTGGCTCGGGGGGCTCTGCCCTAGGTCTCTTCTCTGGGGGCTGAGAGGCCCTGTCTGGGTGAGATTGAGATCCTCTAATTAAAGAAATTAAATCTTCTGCCAAAGTAAGCATTTGAGAACTAGAAGAGGGCCTGGATGTGGGTGGTTTAACAGGCACTGTTTTAGTAGTCTTGGCTGCTTTAGCCCTGGCGAAGGCCTTAATGGACATGGCTGCTGGAGGCCTAGCAGCACCACGTGCTGGGGTAGAAACATCCAAGGGGATGGTGTCTGATAAGTCAACCACCGTAGTGGGTAAAATTTGTGAAGTCGTTTCAAGAGTTGTAGCAGGGGCCTCGGTTGTAGGAATAGGATCAGCTGTACTTTGTTCAGTTTTCTCGGTTTCGGCCGAAACCGAGACACTCGTGGTTTGCTTGACCATGGTTTCCGCCGAAACCGCGGACTGCGAGTGTCGGTCTTTATCTTTGCGTTTTTTGCTAGATTGGGTAGTCGGAGGATCCGACGGCATAATGTACACAAAATCAGAACCGAAAAACTGTTCTGCAAACTCCGACCGACGCCTAAGCGTTCGTCGGTTGAAAGAAGCACAGGCCGAACAGGCTGCTACGTCGTGGGCTGGGCCTAAACAAGGCAGACAGTAAGAGTGGAAATCTTTATGAGGTATTTGTTTCCCACAGTTTAAACAATTGTTAACTTTTTCTGACATCGGCTGAGGCAAGAAAGAGTCCCCAACGGGGTACTTAGCTTTAGAAGTCTTCGAAGTAGTATTCGGTAGAAGTAATCTCTGGATCCGACCGACCGGCACTTGCGAACAGCTTCTGCTTCGGGCGCCACGCGGCAAGAAAGACTGAGGAAAATGGCGTCGGCTGATGCCTTTATACCCGAAGACCAGCAGTGATGACGTCGGGTGGAGTGCGACATCAGCCGAAGCCGGACCCGGACTTTGGAATCCGGCCGACTGAAGGGCTGCCTGACGACAGGACAACCCACTTGTTATGACTGCAGATGCATCCATGAAGGACATCATCTCATCAATGACCCAGAAGCAGCAGCCCTAGAAGAAGGATCTGCTACATCACAACTACACCCGATGGAATGGCGAGCCACCTGGGAGAAGTCCATAATAGGGAAAGAGCAGAAGTTTTACTCTCAGAGTCTGAAAGATCACAAATAACCTGAAAAGCCTGAGATAGGAGAGGCAACACATACTGGACATATGGGTTAATAGCCCTAAGAGCCAAGGTGTAAACCTTCATACCTAGCCTCTCCGTGGTCCTGCTGTCTAACTTGGGAGAAGAAAGCAATTGACAGGGCTCGTCAGAGGCTACAGACACCACTGAGCAGTCAGCAACAGGATACTTGTACAAAATTTTACAGTCCTGAGGGACCCTAGAATACCTATCGGGTTTCTTAGGAGCAAGGGGCTGAGAACCAGGAGCATTAAGAGTAATTGGAAAATGCATCCAACAAAGCAGCCAAAACAGGAGGAACAGCAGAAGGTTTAGGTGATTCCATCTGCAGCAACTGATAGTACCGCTTATGGATCTCAGAGACCTGAGTACAATCCCATTTAAAAAACTCCATCATCCTGGAGACTGTAACCCCAAAAGAAATCTCTTCAAAGGGAGCATCAGGACTGATAAATTCCACTTCCTCTGACCCTTAGTCCAAAGGAGAAGGAATTTGAGAAGCGTAAGCAAGGGATTCCTCATCAGAATCAAACTCCTTCTCTGACTAATCCTATTTCCTGGGTCTTTTAAGTGGAGTAGAGGACCAAAAGGGACCTGGAACAGAAACACCCTGAGGAGGTATCGGTCTGGTCCTTCAAATGCTATCCAAATACTGCCTCATCTGACTAATTTTTGGATCATTATATGTACAGTATTCAACTCAGCTTGACTGTTAGACCTTCCACTGCCTTTACCATACAGTACTTTTGCAGATTCAGGACAAAGCGTCACTGCAGCCCATTTTCTAATACTTTCTTCATACTATGCTGATCCTTCAAGCAAGCCAAGCACGTTTTTCTCTTTTGCAGCCAAACTTGCAAATACCAGAACTCTTTTTTATAGACTACCTTCTTAACTCTGATATTAACAATTTTTGAGCAGGATCTTTAACTGCCACTGAAAATCTTAAGTACAGTCAGATGTTAAAGTATGTTCACTATTGCAGTGGTGCTAACTCCTGGAACTTCTCCCATAGAAGGCCCAACATCCTTGACTGATGGACAGTTTCTCTTTCTCTCCCCTCAACTTGGTGAATACCCTCTCTCTGTACATCAGTACAACTGTGGTATAAAGGGGACATCCACCTGCAGTCTTTGGTAGAAGCCAGAGCACTGACCACCCGGGGTAGTAAATGACCCCAAGGATAACACCAAACCAGAATAACTCACAAAAGTTTCATTTCCAAGCACTAAACAAACCTAAGCAAGAGGGACAGGGTTTAGGAGAAAGGGTAGTTGGGAATAAAACGTGACTGAGAACCCACACTATATCCAATATGGCAACAGGTCAAGAAACGAGGGGCAGAGGGAGGGAAATATTAACAGTGAACAATTCCAAACCTTGGTAACTTTATCAAGTTCCTATACACCTGCACTATGTCCTTCATATTGGTCACCATTACAGTAGGGCTACCCGAGATAATTCCCCAAGCTTACACATGGTGGTGTGGCTTACACCTGGACTATGTCCTTCATATTGGTCACCATTACAGTAGGGCTACCTGAGATAATTCCCCAAGCTTACACATCGTGGTGTGGCTGTTCCTGGGAAAGAATGGGCAGTTACAGCCTTTGTAGGATGGATATGGCAAAATCTAACCTGCCTATGCAACTAATATCTAGGTTGCATTGTTTGGAAAACATGCAGACAGATAGCCTAGTACCTACCTATGAACCTATCGGCCCGAGGGTCAAAGCAAGGCTAGCCAACAGTGTATTGGCTTTCGCCACCCATGTATTGTTAAATTCCTGCCCTTCTATCGAGCAGTGCCCCAGACATAATCCCAGGGGTGAATTTCCCATCACCCATTCACTTATCAAGGTTTTTCTTGAACAGGAGTGCTAATGAAGAGCTCTGCTTGATGTGGATTGGAATTTTGTTCCAGAGCATGGAAGTCTCTGGGACAAGAATCTATTCCTCCAGAATGTCCTATTTATTGTTGAGGTGAGGTTTAGGTTCCTAGAGCATGTAGCTTGGGGAGATTAGGATTTCTTTAAGTGGGGCATGTTCAACAATGCCAGGTTTGACATAGCTTAGTATGTCAGACAGACGTCTCCTCGGAGTAAGCTGTATACGACCGAGTAGAGTTTGAGTTTCTTGAGCTGGTCAGCATAGGGCAATTGTTTGAGTCCAGCAATCCTCTTGGTGAGGTACTTTTGGGGCCTCTCAAGTTGTTGTAGGTGTCTTGTGAGGTACATCCCAAATGGGGTATTGTATTCAATGAGGGGTCTGATAAGTGATGAGTAGAGGGGAACGATGACTTCCTTATTTCTAGATGCAAACCCTTTTAAGATTAAGTGGGCCATTTAGAAACATTTTCTGACCACTGTGGCAATGTGGTTATCAAAGGAGAGGTTACTATCCACTTGAGTCCAAGGTCTCTTATCACACTTTGTGTTAAGTGAACCTCCCCCTATTTGGTAATTCATGGGTACCGTGTTTTTACCAAAGGGGATAACAATGCACTTTTTGGCATTTAGCTTGAGGCCATGATTTTGACACCAGGTGTCGGTCTTGGTGAGGCCCTTTTGCAGAATGTCTATGTTGGCAGGGGAATCGATAATGGCACCCAGTTTGCAGTCATCTGCAAAATTGGTTAGTCATAGACCCCTGGTGTTCGCTTGCACTTCAGAGAAGTATATACCGAACAGGAGGGGTCCCAAGACTGAACCCTGAAGCACTTCACTTGTCACTGGTTTGGAGTCAGATCTGGAGTCTGTAACTCTTACCGTGTGGGTTCTGTCCGTGAGCCAGCTGGCCACCCATCTCGTGACGCAAGGGTTTATATGTTAAGGTTGATGAGTTTATCTATGATTCCTGCAAAAATATATCCACAGGCTCCCAGATGAATAGACAAATGGTTTAATGCAACAAGCGCTTTGTCTTCTAACTCCTTTACAAAGACTTCTTCAGACTGCAGTCTGAAGAAGTCTTTGTAAAGGAGTTAGAAGACGAAAGCGTTTGTTGCATTAAACCATTTGTTTATTCATCTGGGAGCCTGTGGATATATTTTTTGCTGATTTTGACCGTTTGTGCTACTTGGCTGCTATTTGTAAAGATTTATCTATGATTCCTGAATGAGGGATTGTGTCAAAGGCTTTAGTGAGGTCCAGGTAGGCTGTGTGGACCACCTTGCCCTAGTCTATGGATTTAGTAACTGTTTTAAAGTAGTCTACCAGGTTTAGGAGACAAGACCTACCTTTTGCAAATCCAAATTGGGTAGCATCCAGACTTTGGAGGTTACCAATGTCTTTATGAGTTCCATGATGATACGCTCCATGGCCTTGCAGACCAGGCTTGTCAGGCTAATAGGTTGATAGTTCCCAGGGTTTGTGGTGGTTCCTCCGTTGCTGAACGGGATACCCGTTGCTGTGCACCATTCTGTGGGCACATAGCCTGCAGTGGGTCTGTGATTGAACATGGATTTTAGGTGGGGGGGGGGGGGGCTACTTCATTTTGAAGTTCGTGTAAGACGCAGCCTGGGATGTTGTCCGGTCCCATGTATGCTGTGTTTTGGGCTTGAGAGAGTGCCGTTTTTACCTGTGTGTTTGTGACTACCGGGGCTCTACAACCATCTGGTATAGTTATAGGCCCTTTGGGGGGTGAGGGGGGGTAAAGTTTGCATTGAACCTATCTGCCAACATGTTGGCAATATCAATTGACTCTGTATATTTTGTGAAGCTCTGTTGTAGCTCGGTGCAGATCTGGGTGTTGCCATGGAGAGTCTTGACATAGCTAAAGAATGCCTTGTGGTCATCTTTGGAATCCGTGGCAATTTTTCTTTCAAAATTAGCTTTGGATGATTTTATGAGAGATCTTAGTTTCTTACTGAGGCCCGTCAGGGAGTTCCTCCATACCTGGGTTTTTACTCTTTTTTGCAACAGTTTCTTCCTTCTGTTGTAGAGTTTGTTAATGGCAGGGGACCATCAGATTGGCTTCCTTTTTTTGGAGGATAGTGTCTTGGTTTTGTTGGGGATAGCACGATCCATGCACTCATGCAAGTGCTTGTAGAGTGCATTTGTGTAGGATTTACCAGTCGTAACTGTGTTATAAATCTGCAGAGGCATTGCGAAGTTAGTCACCTCAGTTTTGAGTAGCATGAAGCTCGCTTTGGTAAAATTTTTTACGATGGTTTCCTTGTGTGTGGGGGTGGGGTCAGGATGTGGATATCTAGGGTGATTAGTTTATGGTCTGATCTAACAAGTGAGGAGTTGATCACGGGCATTGAGCACCAGTCACCCATATTTGTAATGACCAGGTCCACGATACGGTTTGTCCCTGGTGGGGGTGTTGACAAGATGACCCAGGGCATTAGAGTTTATAAATTCCGGGAATTGTTGAGCAAGGGGATTAGTCCAAGAGTAGTTTTCCCAGTTTGTGTTAGGGTAGTTGAAATCGCCCATTATTATGGCATTTGGGTGGACGCCCATTATTATGGAATTTGGGTAGACCCTCATTTTTTTCCAATGTCCCCAGGAACGAGGCGTGAGGGTCCTGGGTCATGGTGGGGGATCTATAACAAGCTACAATTTGGAATGCATTTTTGCTCTGGGTTAGTTGCACTTGGATGATTTCAGAGGCATCATATTTTGCAACTAGTCTGGAGGGGTGGATGTCTTTGATGAATATGGACACACCTCCGCCCTTTGTTTCGGTCTGGGTTTTGTGGCAGAAAACGTGTGGTATGAATTATAGCCTGGTAAATCATGAGCAGACAGGTGATTCACTGTGGCGACCCCTAACCGGAAAAGCCAAAAAAAGTAGTAGTGCTCTTGGGAGCCTTGAACTAGGTCTCAGTCACTGCACAGATATCTATGTTCAATTTTGAGGAGTGCCTCGAGTGAGTGCATTTTGAGGTTTAGACTCCTAGCATTGAGTAGCATTGCCCTCATTTTTTGTTACCTGTAGTTCTTATGGTGGTGGGTTTGTTTTTTGAGCCTCGACTAAAAAAGGCACTATAGGGGCGGCAAGAGCCTTGGCCAGTAGCCTGAATCCCAAAGGTGACAGTTGCAGGCCATCTCTGGCGAAGCATTGTGGCCTGTCAAGCATGTCATCCCAGGCAGACAGATACTGGATCCCCTTTGAATGACACCAGAAGCTTAGCCAATTGTTGAAGTTGTTCATTTTATCCTTGTACTGTGGTATCATTTTTGGTGAAGGCAGGATGCTACTCAGGGCTAGGGTCTTACCTGCCTGGACTACAAGATCGGAGAGCTCTTCGATGTCTCTTTTCATGTAGTCCAGTACGGTACGTCTCAGGTCATTTACACCAACATGGACAATGACAGTCATATTTGTACTTGGCTTGTAGTGACCCGAGTGCATGCGTTATGTGGCGAATTCTGGGACCCGACAAGCAGCTGACAGTAACCTTCTCTTTGTCCAGCCTGGTGAGTGGGACGTTGGTGTGCCTGACTACAGAGTCACCTATCACTAGTGTGTTGGGTATATTGTGTTGCCTTATGGGCTGTGGTTGTGTGGCACACCGAGTTTGTGGGCTATGTGTTGTTTGGAGTATGTTGGTGGGAGGAGGTTGCTTCTGTGTCTGCTTTGGAGGTCTCTGTTGCCTAGGAAGATTTAGATTTTTAATCAGAGCCTCCATATATGTCTTGGTGTTTCTGTGTGTGGGTTTTGGAGGTGCTGGTTTAGTTAGTCTATGTGTAGTTAGTGGCTATGTGTAGTTAGCGGGGGTGTTGCGAGTGGTTACCTTCTTCTTGACTGTCTGTTCCAGTCTTGGTTGGAGAGAGCTTTGCCTCTAGATTGGCTGTATAAATGCATCTCTCACAAGTGTTAGTGTTTGGTGGTAGGAGGAGAGGGTTGTCTGTGTATATGAGGCAGTTGTAACATTGCCTCAAGATGCCCAGGTTCATCAGGTAGGCTGGAGAGTACACCGAGAGCTGTTTCTTGGACTTGCCTGAATAGGTAGGGAAGTATAAATACTATTCCCTTCTGGCAGATGCGAGGCTTGAGTGCTGGGGGTTATTTAGTGCTACAGTAGGTTTAAAACATGTGCTGGGCTGAAAGGTGCGGGTCTGAGTGCTGTAGGCTGAAAGACTGACAATTTATAAGGGAAAAACTGAAGAGCAGACTTTGTGGAGCCTGGGATAGTTAACCCCAGCAAACCTGCGGTGCGCAACATTGTGCAAATGCGGGTTTTTATAGCAGAAAGATGAAAGGGATATAAATTAGCCCAAAATGGCCAATAAACTACAAATTCTGAGCTGAAAAATACTCCTCCAGGGACAGATAGGCTGCTCAACGCTCCCCACTCTGACTGGTGAACAGGGAAACTTCCTTCTATCCAAGTAAGGTATGGGTTAACACAGAAACTACAATACAGCCCTGGATTCAGCAAACTCTGAAAACAGGACTCTACTAGCTTCAGAAAGGTGGGAAACAAGTGTAGGACAGCTTATTTATTTATTTATTTTTTAAGAAGTTAAGGCAGTTAAAACAAAATAATCACTTTAAACCACAGAAAAATGGCTATCGCACGAGTGTATAGTCTACAACAGTAAAAACAGTTTAAATGCTCAAAAAAACTATTTTAAAAGTGCAAACAGTAAAAAGCAAGTACAATTAAACAGTTGCAATAGGCTTTTTAGTATCAAATAAACGCTAGAAACCGAGCATTTAGGCGGAATTAGCAATTACTACAAAGAAACAAGCCAAAAAAGTACTTAAATCAAACCAAAGTCTCTCTTTTCTCCTGCTGCTGTAGGACTCTGCATGTCACATGGGCAGGTTCTTGCTGAGCTGATACAAGCAAAATGAGTAGTTAGTTGTTTCACAGATGGGCTGGGTTCTACTCCCCCACCCCAAAGGAAGGCTATGGTTGCTGCTGCTGTTCTGTCCTAGCAGACTGTGCCTAGGCATTCTCTGGTACAACTTTTCCATGGAAGGAAATAAAACGGGATGTAGTGGGCCAACAATATGAAGTTAACCCCCTGAACACAGGCCTGACTTCAGTACCCTTAACATCTGGGTCTATTTTTTTTAACTTCTTTAGTCTTTTAAATATAAAATCTCAGTTGCCTCTGCATATCTGCAGAATCCTTTTCCACCTTGCCCTGTAGGGTACAGCAAAACACTGGAAAGTCGGTTGCCTGATTAACCTTAAGTCACTACCTTCGGCGTGAAGTATAGGTTGGTATTGTAAGGAATTATATCCTGAGGTAAGACTAGGACTGTCTGCTAGCATATCAGGTCCTACAATTCAGAAACACTTCTGGTAGAAGTTTCAGCCACTAGGAAGACAGTTTCCCTTGCATCAACAAATTTAAAGCTGCTGTAGTTTGCTGGCTTAAATGGTGGCTTGTCAATTTCTATAGTACATAGCTGAAGTCCCAAAAGGGAGGAAAATTCCTATGAGGGAATTAAGTGGGGGACCCTTTATGTAACTGCCTTATTGGCTTTAAGGAGTAGAGAGGTAACCCTGGAGCAAAAGACAGAAGATGCATTATTTTCAATGAAGCATATCATAAACATCAGTAGCAAATGTCTGACAGCTATCGGAGGACCAAGGACACTGCTGTTTAGGTTGGGGTTGAGGCCTTTTTATTGCAAAGGGAAAACTCTTTTCCTGTTTTGATAGGTATGAACTTTAATTTGTTTTTCCTAGTTTCCCTCGACTACAAGTATTTCCTTGGTAAATGTTTGCTCAAAGAAGATAAATGCTAAATCACCCATGCTGTCAAGCCTTAAGATTGTTAAGCTGGAGTCCATGAGCGAATTCTTAATCTGAAATACAAAGTCAATATGTTTAGGCAGTAGTACAGCCTCCATTGTTCATGCTCAGCAGCTTCTGTTAAAAATGCGCTACAAGTTACATTTCTGGTCTGTCCTCCTGTACCCTCTGAATTACCCAAAGAAGAGGGGATGGCATGAAAGGAGTAAAAACAAACAAAAAATAAGCAATTAATGGATGACTCAAACAGATTCTATAGAGAATTGTGAAATAAAGCAAATAGAAAAAAAAAAAAAAGACATTTTGAAGAGGTGTTTATGAAGATCCCATTGAACATGTTGAACATAAAGGAATGTACAGAAGAGCTTGAAGAAACAGTGCAGAGCTGTGCTGTAGAGGATATGAAATAGGATGAATTAATGGCCTGAGAACTTTAGATAAAATTACGAAAAGCTCTCTAGTGGAAAAACCCATGCCCAGGGACAGTACCGGACTTTCGGCTAAAGGCACAGACATCTTTATACAAAAAATTTAGCCCCGACTAAGAATTACTTATATGCACATCCTGAACAGACACCAAACTGGTTAACAGGGAAAAATGACACTCCACGAATGAACCTGCAAGCCATTCTAAAAACTATAGACAAATAACTTGCCTCTGACAACATACAAGCTCTACACTGGAACTGATACAGAGTTTATAGTCATTGAAAAAAACTCAATTATGGCAAAAAAAAGGTAACAAAAGTCAGTCATATAGAGCAAAGGATCACTTGTTAAATAAAACCATAATAGAGAACTGCAAAATGGGGAAGAATCCAAGTATGACAAACTACTAAAAAAAAACATTTCTGACAGCATTCTACACTCATGGATAAAGGAATACTTATAAGATGCACCCTAGACTAATTCATTCCATTACAGTGACCACGAAAACAGTGGTAAATCAGTTTGCATTTGAGACATGACAATGGCCAAATTATTATTCCAGGGTGGGATTTTCCATAGTGATTCTCTGTCACCTCTGTTGGTTTGTCTTGACCTTAACCCATTAAGTTATTTACTAAACAGATTATGCAGTTTGGCTCCTAGAAACTAACCTTGTTTAAAGAGACCACATGCACTTTTTGTGGATGACTTAAAATTGTACAGTTCAACATATAAGGAGTTGAAAACACAACTGCAAGTGGTTAAAAGGTTCTCAGATTATAATGGTCCTGATAAATGTGCAAAAGCAACATTTAAAACAGAAAAGCTGCAGTATCAAGAAAATATTAATCTAGGACAGGAATGTGATGTAAAAGAACTTGAGTAGGAGATAGTATTTGAATACTTGGGAAGTGATGAAAGACTGACAGAAAACATGAACAAATATGAATAAAATTCAGTAAGGAATACTTCAAAAGACTAAAATTAATATTAAAACCTGTCTTATCTAGGAGTAAAGTCCAAGCTATAAAACAATTTGCTCTTCCTGTTCTACGTTTTGGGGTGACTGACAGGCACTAATAAGTGCTGGATCAGGTGGGAAAAAAACAAGTGTTACACACTAATCAAATGATGTATAAAAATCAGTATATACCAAGATTATATATATATATATATATATATATATATATATATATATATATATATATATATATATATTCCTTGCTCCAATGGAGATAAGAGTCTTCTCAAAATTGATTACATGTATAGATCTGCAATCGTGGAACCGCATACATATCTGACCTCACCAGATCCAAACAAAGTAAAAGTTTTAAAACACGAGGAAAAGTCTAAGAATGACATCTCTGCTTAGTTTAGCAGAAGTGTTTTGGTATGAAACGGGAATGGAAATCAAGCCATTAGTAGACAAAAATAACACAATGTGCTAAAATCAAATGAAAGAATACAAGGAAAAGTGTCAGAGGAGAAGGAAAAGTGTGGAAAATTCATAAATATAGAGGCGAGTATAGATCTAGAACAATCTCATACTGACCAGAATTTGACGAAGAAATAGCTAAGAAGAGGTAAAATGAGAAAGGTTAACAATGGTGGACCATGATAGTTGATTATGTACACATTGGTTTACAAAATCCATTGAAAAACTGGAAGAAACAGAAAGAACTGTAAACAGTTGTGCATGGCAGAGGGCCTGTATATTGAAAGGCACAATAATGTAGGAAGTTTGTTACATAGGGAATTGTGCAAACACTGATATAGAAGTAGCACTGGAGACATGAACCACAAAGCATTATAAAGAATGACGATGTGTATATCACATGAGATCGTCCATTACAAACAGATCAAAAAACAGAAATGAGAAAACCAAATACAGAAGACCATTTAAAAAAGACAAAAGTAGCTTTGATCACTGAAATTGCTATACCCAGTGATTATAGTACCCGATGTAGAGAGAGAGAGAGAGACACAAAGTCATATAATGTCAGGATTTGCAGGCAGAAACAAGAGCAATGTGGAAGAAAGATACCCAGACAGCTCCAGTAGTAGTATGAGCAACGGGTCTGGGGGAGAAAAAAAAAATTTACAGCCATACTTAAGATATGTTGCCAATTTCGATTCTCAGCTAGAGCATCTTCTGAGTGGAGACATGCGTGAATGGGCGTACCTTCGTTGAAGGTTGTGCGTCAGGGCTGGCAACTCGGCACGTGAAAATCAACTACCAATCATTAGTGGACCGGAATTCCGCTGTGGCAACCCCTAACAGGGAAAAGAAGAAAGACACAACAACAACTTAGATATGTTGCCAATACATGTAACCCTGCATGAATTACAGAAGGAGACAACCCTACAGGTGCTGAGAACACTGCTTTTGGCTAACAGCAAAGACTAAAACAATTCTAATTTCATTAACTCTAATTGTTTCCAGACGTAAGAATGGGGTCCATTTCAGTCATGGTATTAGAAACCTAAAAGGTTTGGAGAAATTAAAACTTGGGAAAAACCTTAAAAGGAGCCAGCGGATAAGGTGTCCTCAATGTCAGAGATAAATGAGAGGGGAACAAGCTCTATGTAAGCCAGTTCATTCTCCACAGATTATGAAAAATCAGATTCTTTGGTGGGAGGGAATTTCTCTTCCATTTATTACTGAGGGATGTTAACACTGATAGTTGATCGGGAAGAGGATGTAGATTCTTAAGGAAAAAATAAAAGCTTGAAACAGTTTCATCAGGTCCTGCCAGGGGGCCTGGTTAGGAGGGAGGTCACCCAGCTCACACTAAAGCAAGAGAGTGGACACCTGAGATTTGGACCTGCTACTTGGAGTGATGACCACTTTCAAAATTTCAAGTTGTAAGTGGGTGCCAGCAACTTCAATATGGGTGCCACTGAATTCCCGTGTACAGTAATGCAAAGTATACTGTCCCCATCTTTGGTCATCAGGGTAAGGGTATCTGAACCTGACACCTGTAGAGAGGCATCTCCCCAAACAAATACTGAATGGCTTTTGTTCAGGCAGACAGGCTTTCTTCTACTTCCTTCTGAGAGGATGGTGGCCTTCAGATGTGCACTGGCATCAGTCAGGACAGAAGCTATAAAGAAATACCTCACTGGATCAGATGCACTTGAGTCTTTGGAGCCCTGGGACTAAATTGGTATGTCATCAGCCGCCCCTAGTGTCCCTTCCTGATTAGATTCTCTCTCTTTTATTTATGTGAAATATTCGTGGATGACCACACTGATGTCATGGTAGTCCTAAACAAGGTGAATAGCCTTTTTTGATTCTAATAGTCTTGGAGATTTTTTGCTTTATGCTTGATGATCTTTTGACTGAACCTCACACAACCAGGACAAAAATTAAATATTAACTACAAGAGTCTTGGTAGAAAATATGTTCCCAGAAATAAAATTGGGCACTTTAGATATAGATCTCTAACCTGATACCCAAACAAGCTGCAAATGTAACAAGAAATGGAATCCTAAAACACTACACGGTAAACAAAGCAACTAACAGTTCCTTAAAAGGACATTTACCTGCTAGGAAGCTAGGCTGAAATGACAGAATGATGATGCTCTATACATAACTACAGCCCTACCTTTCTTGTGCTGCAGCAAGAAACAATACAGACTGCATGGTCAAACTTTCATCTTACTGCACAAGCATTTTGACATCCAAGTAAGAGGGTACCTATACTGCTGAGAGGAGAAAGGATGATGAGCTCCGACATCAGTCTAGACATCCAGTCTTCAGCAGTAAAATGCCAAAGAGTTAACACTAACTGCAAAAGTGGACAATAAGACCACCACCCTATACTCCACTTGTGAAATTCCTAGGAGTATTGGTACACTACTTTAGACATCACCTGCCCTTTTGTACAACTACAGATTAAGTCATTAAGGCAGCAGTCATTGTTGAACCTCTCAGCCAGCTCTGGATCAGGCAGTCTAGCTAAATTGTCACCTGGTGCTGTTTGCCATATCTACAGTATAAAAAAACAGTAAAGCAGTAAAGGGAACAAACAGCCAAACCAATTATTAAAAAAAAAACTACACGAAAATCGTAGCCAAGCTACAGTTTTTCATTGTGCGATTCCTTAAAACCTCTTGTGAAAGAGGATAATGGGATACATACAAATGACCCCTTAAGGACATCACGTGTTTCAGCTATATAGCAGTTCTGAATTCTCATGACTTGTTTCTTCTCAAGTCTGTTAATGGACAAATTCAGGCCAATAAAGCCAAAGCCTTCTAACTGTGGACATGCATGTTTCAGTCTTATGACCTCATCAGCACAGCATAAGTGGACTGTTTGGCTAACCTCTAGAAACACAGGGTTGTTGTACCCAACTGATGTCCATAACCATTAAGGGGTCTGCAAAATATCCCATCTAACAACTAAATAAAAGAGTAAACAGAACACAGTCAAACCAATCAGTAATAAACTACAAGAAAATCATATATCTCATTATCCACTTTCACAAGAAGTTTTAAAGAATCACACATGGAGAAAACTAGTTTGGCTAGACAGAAAATGGGCTCTAGACATGGGATCTCCATCTTAAATGACCATGAAGGCTACCCGAGGACTAGTACACTAAGCCAAGGTCTACAACCTCATTGGATAGGAATGTAGTGTAGTGGTTTCCCTCACTTAATATTATACTGTTTTGAGAGCTTCTAGTTGGAGATCCTGTTAAAAATCGATATCTCTAAATAAAAATAAAACAAAAAAATCCATCTCACTCCTACTCCTTTACTGCTACTCAAAAATGATCTAAATTAAATGAATACTTCAAGCATCAATACATTGTGGGGAAAAACTGCTACAAATTAGCTGGGATATTTAACCTATTCCTGCTGCTTCGGCTAGCATCACAAAAATATCAGATCCGACAGTTCCCAGAACACACTGTAAGGTTATTACAATGACGACTTTAAATAGAATGGGTGCACAACATTTTTGCAGACAGAATAATGTGTGCAAGTCTATTACTGAACCACTTCAAGCTGGTTCTTACATGTACGGACAGAAATGCTCCAACGAATTTGTTGTCTTGATATTCTACATTACAGAAGTCTGTAAAACTGCCGATGCAACAGTGAACTTTGGAACTCCTCCTGTAAGTGAAATGCTGCTAGCTGAGTCTTCTACCTACTTCTGTCTCTGAAAGATGCTATTACACAAAGTATAGACTGAATAAAGGCTTTCCTTCAGCTCAGCAACATGTGGTGAATTGTGCTACAAGTGGTGCTTGAAAAAGGCATCTGCAGTTCATTTGAGATTTATTTGTTTCACTGTCTTAACTTTTTGCGAGCACGTTAACATTTTACCTGTAACAAGTAGTACAGTAAGTATGGTGTTACGGAATGCAAATCAAATTTATGGCAAATGAGAAAAGCAAAACTAAGTGACAACAAATAATATTCAGCCATCAAGAAATAAAGTAAACTAACATGCAAATTAGATTAAATTTTTGTCAGTCAGTTGGATGAACAGAAAAAAATCCTTATTTACTTACACCAAATATAGTGACAATAGCTGTAGCTATTAATGAGCCTACATAATGCTCCCTTCGTTGTGCTCGATCCTCTTTGTCCAAATCTGGAAACAAAGTGCTTTTCCGATGAAGCGGTTCTTAAAAGGAACACAAATTACTTGACTTTAAAAGTACTGTAAAGACATCACAAAAGACAAAAGCCAAAACATACTAAATATGCACGTTTCCAAGGCATGAAAAGTGAGCACTAATTTAAAACCATGTCATACAGATCAAAGGTATGGCTAAGTAAACTGCAGATTATAAAACAAAACTAAGGTAAGAGAAATACCGGGACAATTTTGTTTATTTGAATTTGTTAGCCAGGGTAAAGCACTGATCACAAAATACCAATCAATGTCAGCCCAGAAAACCAAAGAAACAAAAACATGTATACACACTACAGTACAGTAATGTAATTATGATGGGCATACATTATACACAATGCCAAACAATCAACTAGATGTGTAATTAAATGAAGCAAAGAAGACCTAAAAAACAAGCAAAAAAAAAAAAAGTGGAACATAACTACAGCTTGGGTAAATTAGAAAAACTGATGTTAGATAATTATTTCACAGATGTATCACAAAAAAACAATACATCCTATCTTGAATTTCGAAAAAATAATATATCACAACTATGAAATAAATGAAGGTGTAGAGGAATAAAAAAAACAGTGCTTGGTCAATGAAAAACTGCTGGCTAAATGGCAAGTCTACATAGGAAACGTTCCTTGCTGAGCTCATGACTAGATTCATCTTTTCTGTTACAGGGGGTCCATGTGCTTTAATCTAGCATAAAGTGTAGCACTTCACACCACAAGATGGCATGCAAAATTCCCGAGACTACCATGCTCACATACAATCAGTGTGTGAGCATATTCCTCCCCAAAAATGGGTAGGAAGTTGAATAAAGATTTGACATGTGAAGTGTTAAAAGGCAACACACAAATTCATGCATTCCTATCTTACAAAGTACTTCAACGGCATCCATAAAGGTCTGTTGGAAGTGCCTCAAGATCAGGGGAAGAGCAGAAATCTTGGATCCACCAAGGATGTTCTGTTTCATGATTACATTCATCAGGAAGACCCTCCTTAGTCAGCATTTTGGCTGTCACAAACATAACAGATATAGTCAGAAGACTGCCAAAAAAAGCTAAAGGATCAGAGGGTTGAATCACCAAGTAAAGTCATGCAAACAGAAAGCCTGACTTCAAGACTTGTTATAGACAGAATAATGCTCTGTAAAGTTTGTAAACAGAGGAACAATTTGCTAGGGCACACATGCTGGCAACAGAAAATTTTCTGAAGCAAGCACTACAAGGACTCACTTTACTGGAATGGGCTATGTAGAATTTCTAGCTGGCAGGGAGACACCTGATGGCAAAAGGTAATGCAGCTGGTAAACCACTAAAAAGGGTTTGCTTGGTGAATGCAAGCCTTTCCTTCCAAAGAATAATACAAGAAGCTATACTACATTCCTATTCTTTACGTACCCTTTCAGCTGGAAAATGACCTACTTGGGTGCAAAAAAGGTGTGAAAGGGCCTCTATGCCCTGGTTTCCCCTCCGATGTAAAAAGAAGGGAGATGAACACCCAGGGTTATGGTCAATTTAGAAATTTGTTTTGAAAGGAAAAGCGGATTGCTCTGGAGAGATATCAAATCCACTTCACTCGCCAGATATGGCTCCCTATAAACAATAACATCCAGCATCAAGATCTAAGGAAAAAATGTAATGGCCACCAGGAAAAGTATTTCCAGGAAAAGAATTTTAATGTTGCTGAGCTCAGAAGCTCAAAAAAAAAAAAAAAAAAAGAGGAAAAGTAAACCAGTCAACCATGAAGTTCAAACGAGGGGAGAGATTCAAGAGCGAGAGAGAAGCATCACTCTTTCAAGGCGCTAGCATTCCAAGGTAACCACAATCCAAGCCTCCACTAGGTCATAGTGTGCAGAAACAAATGACATGTGCATCATGGCTACAGAACTGAAATCCAAATCAGAAGGGTGCCCTGAGGCATATCAAGTTCATCCATAAGCTGAATGCAGAAATCAATACTGGGCATCAATCCATTCAAACTGAGAATAATTTCCAAATGGAGGCAGAGCCCTGCTGAGTAGAAAGCCTCTTATTTGGCATCAGCAACCTATGAGACTACATTGGTAACCCGGGGGGAGGGGGGTAAGTCAGAAGCAAAGTCCTGAAATGGAGACTTATGCCAAGCAGCCCCAAAACAACTAAAAGGACAGCCTTGGACTGAACACAAAGATTTTACTGACTGCCAAAAGGTGAAAGCATGCTGAGATGAGACATGGAATGATGGAGAATTACAAAAATGTGTACAGGAATCTCCTATGCTGAGGAACAAAGAATGTACCCAATTCAACCTTCCTCCTTGCCTTGGTGAAATAAGCACAACACAAGCACAGTCTGTTCCCCTTTTTTAATTTCTCCAAATGTTTAGGGTTTCTAATACGTGAAAAGCATGGACCCCAATCCTAAGTCAAGGTAAATTAAACTTCATGAAATCAGTACTGCACCAAGAGTATTCTTCTAAGCACCCACAATGAACCTAGAACTGCCTCCTCCTTTAGCTTGTATGGCGTTACCAGAAATGGCAGGATATTTAAGCATGCCTGAAAATTCTTTGAGGACTGTTGCTCCAACTACTACTGGAACTGCAACTTCTGTAGCATCTTTATTCCACATTGGTCTAATTTCTGCTTGCATATCTTATGATCATGTCACTCAGGTCATACAACACCATAGTTGCTATGTGCAGCCAGTTCACTAATCAATGCTACTTTTGACCTTTTAACATCAAATGCAAGATTTAGTTTATTTATTCATCTAGGACTTTGCCAAATGGGATAGAAAGTACAGTTGTGTACCTACCATAAATGTAGATGTTAGAGTGTATTCACTGATGCAGTCATTACTCTTGGGTTATCCTGCTGGCAGGCCACCCTGGCAGGCTACCCGCAAGTCTGCCTGAATTCCAAAGTCTAGGTCCGGCGTTGGTTGCTGTCGCCTCTTCCCTGATGTCAGTGCGCCACGGGTATAAAATATGCAGCAGACACCATTTTCTTCAGTTTTTCTTGCCCCAGATGTCAGGTGCCCCCAAAATGGTAGGCTATAAATTTGGCCAATAATTATGCATGCAGTAAAATAAACATTTTCTTCATCTACAAGCAAATACACCACATAGGTTGTATAGGATAGAGAAGTATAGACAAATCCCAGCCAAGAAAAGGGGGATGGTGGGTGAGTAACCTAGACTGCAACAGTGAATACACTCGAACATCTAAATTTATGGTAGGTACACAACTGTACTATGTTCATCGTGTTTCACTGTTGCAGTCATTACTCTTGGGTTGAATCCCAAAGCTGAGGTTGGGTGGCTGGGCCTAAATAGGATTAGAAGAGGCTATAAGGCCCTGCAGGACTGCAGTGGCAAAGCCTGCTCTGAATTTAGAGTAGAGAGGTAAATGGTAGTGCTTGGTAAAAGTGTGCACTGAACTCCAGGTTGCGGCCTCTAAAATGTCTTTGGTTGGTACTCCTCTGAGGAAGGCTGCTGAAGTGGCTGCTGCCGTGGCTGAATGAGGCCTAATGCCCTTGGGCACTGATTTGCCATGTTGTGAGTAGCAGAAACGAATGCTGTGGCCTATCCATTTTGAAGTAGTCTGTTTTGAGATGGGGTTTCCTTGAGATCCTGCAGCATATGCCACTAAGATTTGCTCAGTCTTTCTGAAAGCTTTAGCTCTGTCCAAGTAGAAGCGTAGTTGTCTGTGTATGTCCAAAGAATGCAGGAGTCTCTCACCCTTATTCTGTGGGTTTGGATAAAAGGTAGGCAAATGAATGGTTTGGTTAAGGGCCACACTGGACACTACTTTAGGCATAAACGTTGGGTTCGTCCTTAGAGATTCCCTGTCTGGATGGAAAATGATGAAAGGTTCCACAGCCATGAGTGCCTGTAACTCTGAGACTCGTCTTGCAGAGGTTATTGCTAGGAGCAGAGCTGTTTTTCAAGAGCTGTATTGGCTGGCTCAAAAGCCGGCAGTGTGAGTTTTTCCAAGACATAATTGAATTCCCATGCAGGTATTGGGGTTCTCCTTGGAGGCCTTACGTTTTTGACCCTTCTGAGGTACTGCCTTAGCAATGGAGGAGAAAAAATAGGTGGTTCTGTATTGTAATGAGCTAAAATGGCAGAGGCATGAATTTTAATTAATGAAAAGGATAGGCCTTTGTCCAGCATCTCAGTTAGGTATTGTAAAATCTGAGGAATGTTTGGTACCGATGTGTCAATTCCTTGTGCCTGGTTCCAAGCACAGAATCTTTCCAATTTTTCTGCATAAGATTTTCTGGTACTGGGCCTCCTGGCCTCCAAAATAACATCCATGACTGCTTTAGAGAGAGGTCTGTTTTGAATGGCTACATTATCCGCCATGCTGCCAGATTTAGGGTCCTGAGTTGGCTGTGCAGAATCTGATTGTTTCGCTGGGTCAGTAAGTGAGGAATTGGAGGCAATGTCCATGCTGGGCCTTGAGACAAGCTTTTTAGGATTGGGTACCAGTGCTGGTGTGGCCAGTCAAGGGCAATCAGAATCATTTTTTGGCTTCTCTTGTCTGACTAGGAGTACCTTGGGGAGGAGAGGCAGAGGAGGAAAGGCATATACTGTTAGGTTTTTCCAGCTGAATGATAAGAGCATCCACCTTCCATGCTTGCTTGTGATAAGTCCTTGTGCAGAATCTCCGTAGTTGGCTGTTGTGAGGGGAGGCAAATAGATCTATGTCTGGGCATCCCCACTCCTTTGTTATCATGCTGAAGACTTGTGGATCCAGTTTCCACTCGTGGGGATCCGTGATGTTTCTCCTTAGTCTGCCAGAGTATTTTTCTTTCCTGGCAGGAATTGTGCTTGCAGGTGTACTTGATATGTCAATGCTGTGTCCCACAAAGTTGTGGCTTGTTGGCAGAGGGGGTAGGAATGAGTGCCTCCCTGCTTGTTTATGTACCACATGACTGTAGTATTGTCCATCCTTATCAGTAGTTGTCCTGGATGAAGTAGAAAGCTGTCAGGACATTCTGAACAGCTAGCATCTCGTTTTGATTTATATGTAGATACATTTGGCTTGTGGGCCATGTGCCCTGAATACATTTTCCTGCCATGTGGGCCCACCAGACATAATCTGATGCATCTGTTGTTATTGACTGCCCGGTTGTGGGTAGAGTGAAAGGCTGTCCCTTGTTGAGGTGACAGGCCTGTGCCCACCATCGAAACTCCTGTTGCAGGCAAGGAATGAGGGTAATTAATGTTTCCAGGTTTTGGCAATGTTGAGTCCAAACACATTTTAGGTACCAGTGAAGTTTCCTCATATGCAGAATTATCATATCAATGCATATTAGCAGAAGGCAGGATGCCATGAAGCCCAAAGCCTGCAGAATTTTTCTTGCAGATAACTGGGTCTTTGTTGCCAACATTTTGAAGTAAGTAGTCCGTTGCCTTTGTTTGTCTGGTGTGAGATAAGCCATCTGGGCAGTTGTATTTAAGCTTGCACCCAGGAATATTATCTCTTGAAAGGGTACTAGTTTTGATTTTTCGTTTGCTGTGTACCCTAGGCAAATTAATCTTTTTACGAATGCCAGATGCTGTAGTAAAATATCCTTGTTCTCTGCTTGTATAAGGCAGTCGTCCAAGTAAGGATATATCTGAATTCCTCTTTGTCGGCAAAATGCAATCACTGGTGCCAGGCATTTTGTGAAGACCCTGGGTGCAGTAGATAAGCCAAAGGGCAGTGAAGAGAATTGGTAGTGCATTGAGCCAGCTATGAATCTGAGGTATCCTCTGCATGACTGTCAGATTGGGATATGCAGGTATGCCTCTTTTAGGTCTAAAGTTACAAGTCAAGCCTTCTTGCCCAGCATGGGCAGAAGCTGCTGTAGAGTTAACATTTTGAATTTTGGAACGTCCAGTAATGTGCTTAGAATAGACAGGTCTAGTATTGGTCTCCAGGCTTTGTCCTTTCTGGGTACCAAGAAAAGTCTTGAGTAAAATCCTTGTCCCTGCTCTTGCTGTGGTACTTGCTGAATGGCCCTCATGTTCATGAGGGGCGAAACTTGGTTTTGTGCCTCTGCCCATTGATTGTGTGGCAGGTCTGGCATACCTTTCGCCTTTGGCAGGGTGTGAAAGTGGAACCTGTATCCCTGGGACACTATATTCAAGACCCATTTGTCCTGGGTGATCATGTGCCAATTTTGAGAAAAAAGTGCTAGTTTTCCCCCTAAGGGGGCTGCCAAAAGATAAGTGTTTGGTGCTGGCAGAGGCAAGTCATTGGGACTGTTTCCTGTATGGCTGTGATTTGTCTTCTCTGCTTTTGGAGGTAGAAGCGCCCCACTGTTTGGACCTGTATGAGCCCTGGGGCTGGGATCTGCCTCTGGGGTTGTCTGTATCTGCCTCTCTGTGGCTTGTCTGACACTGGAAAGGACCAATTCTTTGTAGGCCAGTTCCTGCTAAATCTTGGTGGCTGTACCTATAAGAAATCCTTTACTGTTTGCATAGATTTCGCTTTGTCCTCCATTTTCTTCAAAACCTCCTCTGCTTTAAGACCAAATAAGGTATCATGCTGTAATGAAGCATCTAATAATGTTGCTTTAACATGATCAGGCAGATTCTGTTCCTTTAACCAACCATGCCTCCTAATGACAGAACCCGTAACTGCGGCCCTGCAAGAGGCCTCCAGAGAATCAAAACCACATTGCAATGTATGCTTTCCCACTTGTTCCCCTGCATGCAATAAATCCTGCATTTCCTTATTTTCTGCACAGTCAGAATTTGCCAACATTTTCTGTTTTAGCAGTGACATTAAGTATTGCTGATATTTAATCATATGAAATTGACAATTTAAAGCCCTCACAGCCAAGGTAGCAGAAGTGTAAACCTTTTTCCCCCATCGGTCTAGTGCTCTTGAATCCTTGTCAGAAGGGATAGAGTTTTTTGCAGTAGCAGCCTTGACCCCCCCCCCCCCCTTGGGACCCTTTGAAATAGTTTCTGGGTCAGCAGCAGGGTTTTTATAAAGAAATGTATGTGAATCTGGAACCCTGTAGTATCTGTCTGGTTTAACAGGGGCTGGAGGTAGAGAGTCAGGAGTAAGGCCGGACTCCGAAAATACATCATCTACAATGTCTAATACAGGGGGAATAGCAAGGGGCCTGTGCTGAGGTAGTAAAAGAAAATCTCTACGCCTTTTCTTTGATTCTGAGTAATCTTAGCTCTCCCAGTGGAAGTGCTCCCTCATGGCATGCAGGGTTTCCCCACAAGAATAATCCTCAGGAAGAGAGGCTGAAGGGATAGATTCTTCAGCATCAGAATCCTCATAGGAAGGAAGAGAGTATTTCTGTACAGAAAAGGAGTTAGATGAAATGGAAACCTGATCTGAAGGGTCATAATCTGTCTCTTGCCTAGGCCTCTTGTCAGGAAGGGGATGGGAACCCCTGATCAAGGTAATTAGGTCTTCGGCCATTTTGAGCATCTGTTTTTTTAGGCATGGAAGTCAGTGCTGGAGAATGCTGTACTTGTTTCTTTGTCTTTAGAGCTGCTTTAGTCTTTGCTTTGGAAGCTGAAGTTGGCTTTACATATAACTGTGTAGGTCTGAAAACACCCTCAGAAGCCGATGCCTGCTCAGCAGCTCTGGACCCATCTGAGGGAATGGTTTCAGAGTGTCCAATACTTTCAGTATCCAGACGCCTAACTGGCTCCACGTGGGAGTCGTCAGCGGCCCGTGGCTCTGAGGTAGCGGGCATCAGGGGCTGCAAAAGCACCCCACTGAGAACCGGCGACTGGCTTAGCAGAAGCCTCGTCGTCTGTTTTGGATCTTGGATGCCTGTCCTTTTCTTGCGTTTTTCAGAAACTCCGGTCGTCGGCTGTTCCAATGGCATTATATATTTGAATCTTTGGCCAAAGTAATGAAAAGCAAAATCGAACAGACGCTTAATAGTGCGTTGGTTAAATCTAGCACAAAACCGACAGCTAGCAAAGTTGTGATCAGGGCCTAGGCAAGGAATACAGTAAGAATGAAAATCCTTATTAGGTATTTGCTTCCCACAAGAAATTTCAACTGTTAACTTTTTCTGACATCGGTCTGGAGCAAGAATAAAGTTTCCCCAATGGGGTACTTAGCTTTAATGAAGACTTCGGATCTGAAATTAGTCTGTGAAAATCTCAGGACCGGCACTTGAGAAAGTACAGTTTTGTACCTACCATAAATGTAGATGTCCGATAGATATGCAACTGCAGTCATATCATATGGGTTTGTCCTGCCTCAGGCAGCCCTCGGTCGGCCGAATTCCAAAGTCTGGGTCCGGCGTCGGCTGGTGTTGCCTCCTCTCCGACGTCACAACGGCTGGAGTATAAAGGCATCGGCCGATGCCATCTTCTTCAGTGTTTCTTGCCCCAGATGTCAGGTGCCCACTTAGGAAAACTAAATTTTGTAAACGGATAAAAAATAATCCCAAGCATGCACAACAGTAATAAACAGATACACCACAGGAGATACCCCCAGCTGAAGGGAAGAGGGGTAGTGACCCAAAAAAAAGGATACAGAGGGGTAGGAGGGTGGGAAAATCCGACTGCAGTTGCATATCTATCGGACATCTACATTTATGGTAGATACAAAACTGTACTATGTCCTTCAAGAATGCAACTGCAGTCATAACATATGGGTTGAATACAATAGCCAAGCTGGGGGTGGAAGGAACTATGATAAGGATGGTGTAGCTATAATCCCCTGCAGGACTGCCGAAGCAAAGCCTGCTCGGGATCTGGAGTATAATGGCAGGTGGTAGTGCTTGGTAAATGTATGCACGGAGCTCCATGTAGCAGCCTCTAAAATGTCCTTTGTTGCACTCCTCTTAGGAAAGCTGTGGAAGTGGCTATAGCTCTGGTGGAGTGTGGCCTAATATTGGCTGGCGCACCTTTTCCATTAAAAGAATAGCAAAATCTGATGCAATGTCCAATCCATTTTGAAATTGTTTGCTTGGAGATTGCCTTTCCCTGTACTCCAGCTGCATAAGCTACAAACAGCTGGTCAGACTTTCTGGTGGCCTTAGTCCTGTCCAAGTAGTAACGTAGTTGTCTGTGTATGTCCAAAGTATGCAGTAGTTCCCCCCCCCCTATTTTAAGGATTAGGGAAGAATGTAGGCAGATGAATAGCTTGATTTAGACACACCCTGGAAATAACTTTTGGCATGAATGTAGGATTTGTTCTTAGGGAGACTCTGTCTTGATGAAAAATGAGGAAGGGTGGCACTGCCATGAGTGCCTGCATCTCCGAAACTCTTCTTGCAGAAGTGACTGCCAAAAAGAAGGCAGTCTTCCATGAAAGAAATTGCATTTCTGAGGATGCTGCTGGCTCAAAGGGAGGAAGAGTTAGTTTTTCCAACACATAGTTGAGGTCCCATGCAGGTACTGGCTGTTTTCTAGGAGGTTTGATATTCTTTATCCCTCTTAAAAACTGTCTTAGCAGAGGATGCGAAAACACTGGAGGGTCACAGTTGTATTTTGCTGAGATTGCTGAGGCATGAATCTTTATTGAGGAGTATGAGAGTCCAGTATGAGACAGTTCTGCCAAGTATTCCAATATCTGAGGAATACTCAGTAGTTCTGTGCCCTGACCCTTTTTGGCATTCCAGATGCTGAATCTTATGCTGAATCTTTTCCACTTGGCTGAATAGGTTTTTCTGGTGGAAGGTCTGCGTGCTTCCAGCAAGATCTCTTGAACAGATTTGGAAAGAGAGTTAGGTGTTGAAGTCATGGAAGTCTCCAGGCTGTCAGATGCAATGTTTTCAGGTCTTGATGTACAGTCCTGTAATTGTGTTGCGTTAGGAGCAGGGGCCACAGGGTCAGAGGCCATGGTTTGGTCCAAGTTATGGTCAATAGCAGTGGGTACCAATGTTACCTTGGCCAGTCTGGCGCTATCAAGATGCCTGTTGGTTGTTCTGCCTTTATTTTCAGTATCACCTTGGTCAGCAGAGGTAGAGGGGGGAATGCATAAATTTTTAGAGAATTCCAGCTGAAGGAGAGAGCATCCGTTTTCCAAGCTAGAGGGTGATGAGTCCTTGTGCAGAACTTTTCCAGGTGATGATTTAGGTGGGAAGCAAAAAGATCTACGTCCGGTATTCCCCATGTCCTTGTCAGTTGAGAGAAAATGTGAGGGTGCAACATCCATTCGTGTGGATCCATGAAGTTTCTGCTCAGATTGTCCGCCAGTACATTGTCCTTGCCAGGTACAAACTGGGATTGTAAGTGTATCTTCAGGCTCAGGGATTTTTCCCAGAGCAGCATTGTTAGTCTGCAGAGGGGATAAGAATGAGTGCCTCCCTGCTCGTTTATGTACCACATGACAGTGGTGTTGTCTGTCCTTATTAGCAAATGTCCTTCTTGTAGTGATTTTTCGAAAGTCTCGATGGCATGCATCACTGCCAACATCTCCTTTTGGTTTATGTGCAGATGGCTTTCCTTTGGCGTCCATAGACCTTGAATGCATCTGCCCTCCATGTGCGCCCCCCCCATCCATGGTCTGAGGCGTCTGTTGTGATCATTTGGCCTGCTTGAGGTCTGTTGAAAGACATGCCTTTGTTTAGTTGACTGGCTTGGGCCCACCATAGAAATTTCTTCTGCAGGCATGGAATAAGTGGGATTATGTCCTCTAGGCTGTTGCTGTGCTGAGACCATAGGTTTTTTAAATACCATTGCAGCTTTCTCATATAAAGTCTTGCCAAAGGTATCAGAAGAATACAAGATGCCATGAAACCCAGGGCCTACAGGAATTTCCTTGCAGTCAGCTGGGAAAGCCTTGCTAGGCCTTTGAAGTACTCTGGTAAATGCTGCTGTTTTTCCTCTGTGAGGTAGGCCATTTGTGTTTCCGTGTCCAGTTTAGCTCCTAGGAATGTAATCTGTTGAGATGGTAGTAATTTTGACTTTTGAATGTTGACTGTGTATCCCAAGGCCTGCAGTAGATGCATGACATAGTCCAAATTCCCTTTTAAGGTTTGTTTATTGTCTGCTCGTATGAGGCAGTCGTCCAAGTAGGGGTATATTTGAATCCCCTGCTGTCTGCAGTGTGCCACTACTGATGCCAGGCATTTCGTGAACACTCTGGGCGCAAGAGTCAAGCCAAACGGCAATGCTGCGAATTGATAATGCTCTGTTCCTGCAAGAAATCGGAGGTACCTTCTGCAGCTTTGTCTGATTGGGACATGCAGGTATGCCTCCTTGAGGTCCAGAGTGACCAGCCAAGACCCCTTGCCCAGCATGGGAAGAAGCTGCTGTAACGTCAGCATTTTGAACTTTGGCACAATGAGTGTTTAGATTTGACAAGTCCAGTACGGGTCTCCATTTGTTTTCTTTTCTTGGAACAAGGAACAGTCTTGAATAAAATCCCTGGCCTTGCTCCTGAGGAGGAACCCTTTCTATTGCTTTTATACTTAATAGTTTGGAAACTTGAGAGAGTGCCTCTGCCCTTTGATGATGTGGCAGGTTTGGCATGCCTTGTCTTATTGGTAATGTGTGGAAGTGAAATCTGTAGCCTTTGTTTATCAAATCCAGAATCCAATTGTCTTTGGTTAAGATATGCCAGTTTTGTGAGAATAAGGCTAATTTTCCGCCCAAAGGTGCTTCTCTTTGAACCTTTGTAGGCGGTACGAAAGTGAAGTCATTGTGATTGCCCCTGTGGTGCAGCTGAACTGTCTGCGCCACTTCTTTGATTAGGAGGTTGCCATTGGCGGCCCCTGTAAGATCCACGGTGTTGTCCTCTACCCCTGGCTCATCTGCTTTTTCCCCTTTGAAACTTGTCAGAGCCGGGGAAGGACCAATTCTTTGAGGGCCAGTTTCTGCTGAATTTGGGTGGCTGAACCTGAAGGAAATCCTTTACTGTCTGTACTGACTTTGCTTTTTCCTCTATGGATTTCAATACATTTTGTGCATTAGCACCAAAAAGCTTTTGTTTCTCCAAAGGTGCATCCAGTAACTTTACTTTAACATGGTCAGGCAAAGATTGATCCTTCAACCAAGCATGTCTACGTATTACAGCCCCAGTCATAGCTGCCCTACATGAAGCTTCCAGTGCATCATAACCACACTGCAGAAAATGGTTATTAACCTGCTGAGTGCTATGTATATGATCCTGCAGTGCCTTTTTATCAATAGGCTCAGAAGAGGCTACCTTTTTCTGTAAATCATCCAGGAGAAAATCTTGGTACTGAAACATGTGAAAAAGGCAGTCAAGAGACCTCATGGCTAGGGTACTAGAGGTGTACACTTTTTTACCCCATCTCTCCAGGGACCTTGCTTCTCTGTCAGCTGGCAGTGGGTTTTTGGCAGAGGAGGAAGCCACTCCCTTGGGGCCCTGTGAAATAGTTTCTAGATCCACAGAGTGGGCCTTAAAAAGATGCTTGTGAGTGTCAAGGACCCTATAATATCTGTCCGGCTTGACGGGAGCAGGAGGAAGAGAGTCAGGGTTGGCACTGGAGTCAGAGAAAACATCATCCAAAACATCCATAACTGGAGGGATAGCCAGAGGTCTGTGCTGGGGGAGCTTGAGGAAAGTACGAAGCCTTTTCCTGGAGTCAGAGAATTCCTGACCCTGCCATTGAAAATGTTCCCTCATGGAATGCAGAACTTCCCCAAATGAGAAATCCTCTGGAGGGGAGGCAGAGGGAATAGATTCCTCAGCATCAGAGTCCTCATAGGCCTGGAAGGTTTCTTCTTGAGTGTCAGAGTGCTCAGAATCCCCAGAGGCTTCATCCGAGGAGAGGTCGTCAGCCTGCTCAGTTCTAGGCCTTTTCTCTGCAGGTGGCTGAGAACCCCTGTCCGGATGAGGCTGAGACCCCCTGATAAGGGAAATAAGACCTGCAGCCAGAGACATGATCTGCTTATCAGAGGAAGGGGCCTGGGCAGGTTTAGGATGGGCCTTGGCCTGACTGGCGGCCTTAGCACGTGCAAAGGCCTTGATGGACATGGAAACAGGAGGCCTAGCAGCCCCACGTGCAGGAGTTACCTTGTCCACAGAAATGGTGTCGGGTAGGTCCAGAACTTCGGTTTCCAGAGGAAAATCAATAACTGGCACCGGAGAGGTCTCGGAGAGCGAAGGTCGTGTTAGCGCTGTGTCGTCGGCCTGGAGCGGTAGATTTACCCCTTCCGAAGGAGCCGGAGCGCTAGTAGAGGGTTTAGGAGAAACATCGGTAGTGGACGCGGGCCGAGGATGTCGGTCCCGGTCCTTGCGTTTTTTAGCAGATTGGGTTGTCGGTTGTTCCGACGGCATGATATATGCAAAAGATTCACCGAAGTCCTCGGCGAATTCTGCCCGGCGCCTGGGAGTGCGCTTATTACAGCAGGCACAGGCAGCACAGGCCGAGACGTCGTGGTCTGGGCCCAGGCAGGGAAGGCAGAGAGAATGGAAGCCCTTATGAGGTATTTGTTTACCACAAGACAAACAATTATTAACTTTCTCAATTTGTTCTGACATCGGCTGAGGCAAGAATAAATGTTCCCCAACGGGGTACTTAGCTTTTAGATGACTTCGGTACTGAAAACACAGGAGCTGACCGACCAGCACTTGCGAACTGCTTCTGCTTCGGGCACCGCGCGGCAAGAAAGACTGAAGATGGCGTCGGCCGATGCCTTTATACTCCAGCCGTTGTGACGTCGGAGAGGAGGCGACACCAGCCGACGCCGGACCCAGACTTTGGAATTCGGCCGACCGAGGGCTGCCTGAGGCAGGACAACCCATATGATACGACTGCAGTTGCATTCTTGAAGGACATCTGCTTTTGCTTCGGGCACCATGCGGCAAGAAAGACTGAAGAAAATGGCATCGGCTGCATCTTTTATACTCCTGGAGCACTGACGTCAGGGAAGAGGCGACAGCAACCGACGCCGGACCTAGACTTTGGAATTCAGGCCGACTGCGGGTAGCCTGCCAGCAGGAAAACCCAAGAGTAATGACTGCAACAGTGAAACACAATGAACATCACTGATCCAGAAGGGCCATTTTCAGGTTCAGCCTAGGTGTTCATAACACACAAAAAGTAGTACATTCCAAGTATGCAAAAGTAAAAGCAACAAACAATGCATTCTAAAGCAAAATACAGTACAACATACAGAGAATAAAGTAATATCTGTTTTTTTTTTCCTTGTTTATACTTTGTTAGTTTTGGATGATCTCATATGACAAGAAAGAATGGTTGTGTAAAATCTTACCATACCCATAGATGTCCTTCTCTTCCATGTTGTACTATTCATAACCTTTGGGTTAGCGTCTGCCTAGTGACCTGAACGTCCGAACAATATATAAAAGCTCTAGTCACTGCAAGGTACGTGGGACGTCTGACATTGGCTGTAGGGTGCCTGGGCCATAAAAGTGATATCTGCACATACCTTCCTCAAAAATGAATGCCCCAGTTGGACCCCAGTCCATGGATAGCTGCACAAGTCCTTAATCATCCAGCAAAGCTTTTTTTCTCCAGTGGGTAGGAGGATGGAACAGAATACTGCAACATGGAAGAGAAGGACATCTATGGTTATGATAAGATTTTACACAGCTATTCTATGTCCTTCTATTCTCATGTTGCAGCATTCATAACCTTTGGGTGAGTGCCACAGCTCAGAGGGAAGAGGAGAGCTGTTTTGAACTATTTTCCAAAAATCCAAGCAAGATTGCCTAGCAAAACCTACTCTAGATCTGGTCCAGTTTGTAGTGTTCGATGAAGGTATGGACAGATGTCCAGATAGCTGCTTCTAGAATAGATGCAGTGTCCAGTCCCCTGAAAAATGCTCCAGATGAGGCCTTGGCCCTAGTGGAATGGGCTTTTATGTTACAGTCCAGGTGTTTGCCACGGTAGGTATAACAAAAGGACGTGGCTTTGGAAATCCAAGTAGAAACAGTCTGCTTTGTCACAGTTTTTCCCATTGCCTTGGGGTGAAATGAGAAACAGTTGCTCTGATCCCCAAGGGATTTGGTCTTGTCTAGGTAGAATCTTAGTTGTCTGTGAACACCAAGGGAATGCAGGACATGGACCGTCATTCTGGGGTTGTGGGAAAAAGGTGGTGAGGTGGATACATTGGTTCAGGGACAACTCATTGACCAGCTTAGGCATAAATGACGGTTTAAGTCCATAGGATTACCCTATCCCTGTGGAAAATTAAAGAGAGTGGGGTGACCATGAGGGCCTTGAGCTCTGACACTCTCCTGGCTGATGTCAGGGGCACCAAAAGCACAGTTTTCCAAGTGCAGCACTTTAAAGAACCTGTAGCTGCTGTCTTGAATGGGGCAGCAGTGAGCTTCTTTAACACAGCGCAGGTCCCAGGGTGGTGAAACTGGCCTCCTGGGGGCACGAGGTGTAGAACTCCTTTCAAGAATAACTTCCCTTAAGTCTAGATGCAAGTGGAGGGTCAAAAGGCAGACAATCAGAAATAACAGCAAGGTGGGCCTTAACAGAGGTATATGCCAACCCTGCCTGCAACAATTCACACAAATAACACAGCACCAAGGAGACCTCTCCTTGAAATGGGTCTAGCTGTCTTTTTAGATACCAAATGGAGAACCTTTCCCATTTGGACAGATAGGATATCCCAGTATTGGGTTTCCTGGCCTCCTGCAAGGCATTTAGCATGTCCTCAGAGTAAAGGTGCCTGAAAGGGATCAGCCTGGAATAGGCTACCACTAAAAATAAGGACCCTTACACATCCTAAACAATTTGAGAGAGCCACCAAAGAGCACTTTAAAAGTCACTGGTCCTGCCACTGCACTCTCCCTCCTTAAACATCCACTACTTCTCATACCTTAATCTACTTTCTGCCCTTAACTCACTCTTCTAGCTAGCTCTCTCTGATCTTCCTTGACTATTCTTTCTACTGTCTTCTAAAATCTATTCAGCAAATTGCCTCAGAGAAACATTCTATTGTAACTGTCTTGCCTTCATGCAACTACATCATGACAAAAGCGAAGTTATGTACTCACCATAACGTTCCATGTTGGTAGTCCATCTCACCCTTCATTTTTACATATGGGTTCAGAGCCAGTCCTCGGCTCCGACTCGGCCGATTTTTCAAGCTCGAAGACTTCAGGTTGGCTCGTGGCTAAGCAGGTATCCCATGGTGCACCAGTGCAATCCTCAGATCTTGTTTGCTGCTCACTAGCAATAGAAAGACATAGAAAGAAACCCTTAAACCAATACTAAAGGGTCACCAACAAAGAAATGTATAATATTACCTCCAGATCTTCCAGGATGGGGGCAGGAGGGAGGGTTGGTAAAAATGAAGGGTGAGATGGACTACCAACATGGAACTTTATGGTGAGTACATAACTTCTTTATGTTATGTAGTCCAATCTCACCTTCATTTTTACATATGGGACAGCGTCCCTAGCGCCTTATTCTTGGGTGGCTCTTTGGAAGATACTCCTGAGCACCGTGGAGCCAAAGGATGCTCAACCCCTAGAAGCCAAATCCAACTTATGAGTAATAAAGGTGTGAGGGGTAGCCCACGTAGCTGCTGCACAGATATGATCAACTGGTACCCTGGCTTGGAAGGCTGCAGAGGTAGAGAGAGACCTGGTAGAGTGAGCCTTGATCCTGTGGGGTAAGGGTCTGCCATGTCTGCCTGTCTGTACATGAAAGCTATGCAACTCGAAATCCAGTTAGACAATGTCACCTTAGAAACTGGTAAGCCCAATCTGGAATCAGAAAAGGAAACAAACTGGTCTGACTTCTGAAATTCTCTGGTCCATTGCAAATAGAAACGCAGCTGTCTGTGAACATCCATCTGGTGAAAATGACTGGGGAAAAAAGACTGGAAGCTCAGTGGACTGGGGTTCAATGTGGCAGAAGAACAAACTTTGGTAACAAATGAAGGACTGGTACGTAAAGAAACCCTGTCTTTATGAAAAACTAAATAAGGTGGCTTAATAGACATGGCATGTAGCTCAGAAACACGTCTGGCTGATGTAATAGCTACCAAAAACACAGTCTTCCAAGACAAGTACTATAAGGAAGCTGAATGAGACGGTTCAAAAGAAGGGGGTGTTAGTTTTGACAACACAAAATTTAAGTCCCAAGAAGTCACATGTTCCTGTAAAGGTGGTCTCAGCAAGGTGGCTCCTCTCAAGAAAGTTTTACATAACTTATGCGACATAAGGTTAACATTGGGAGATCCCAAATAAAAATGTGAAATAGCCGCCAATTGTACTTTGATGGTGGCTGCGGCAGATCCCTGCTGAAAAAGCTCCAAAAGGAATTCCAGAATTACAGAAACGGTAGCGGTGTAAGGATCCACTTTCATTTTCTGTGCCCAAATAGAGAACCTTTTACACTTACTGTCATACAGCCTTCTGGTTGATGGTTTATGTGAGGATAAAAGAATATGGGACACTGATGATGAAACATCATGAAGCCTGACTAGAGAGGGAAATGGATCAGCCAAGCTGTCAATTTGAGGGTGTGGAGAGAGGGGTGTAGCGAACCTGACATGTGGGTCAACAGATCTGGAACTGGGTCCAGGTTACAAAATTCGTACTGGTGAAGAGGCTCGAGGAAGGGAAACCAGACCTGACGAGGCCAGTAAGGAGCAATGAGGATCAACTTGCTTCCCAGTCGGTTGGCTTTCTGTATCACTTTGGAGATGAGAGGGAATGGAGGAAAGGCAGGGAAAAGTCCCATGGGCCAATCGTGTACCAGCGTGTCTCTGGGTGCTTCCCCCGGAGGGGGAATTAGGGAAAAATAACTGCTGCACTTGGCATTGACTGGACTGGCAAAAAGGTCGCAGCAAGGTTGTCCCCATTTTCAGAAAATCTGTTCCACTATTTCCCATTTCAGAGACTATTCGTGGGGCAGCAGTATTGTCTGGCTCAGCTTGTCGGCTATCACGTTGGTTGTCCCTGGAATGTGCGCTGCCACCAGAAAGTGCTGGGAAATAAATCGCCCACTCCCAAACTTGCATGGCCTCTCGACAGAGTGGGTAAGATCTGGTAACCCTGTTTGTTGATGTACCACACAACCAACATGTTGACCGATTGTATCGCAATCGTCCCTGGAAGAAGGTCCTGAAGTGCTTGCAACGCCAGAAGCACCGCTCTCATCTCCAGAACGTTGATATGCAGATGAGTCTCGTGTTCTTGCCATGTGCCGTGGACAGTCCTGCCCAGATAATGCTCGCCCACCCGACGTGGGAGGCATCCGTGGTCCAGTGGCAACGGGTTGGGTAGGCACAAAGGGAGCTCCCGTGAACAAGTTGTTGGGGGCTATCCACCAATGAAGGTCCTTTTTGCATGATTCTGTCAGCAGAATAGAGTGATTCAGCGGTAGATATTGGAACGACCACTGGGCGAACAGGAGCCACTGAAGGATTCTCATATGCAACCTGGCTAAAGGTATTAACAGAATGGTTGAGGCCATCATTCCAAGAAGTTGAAGAATCCACTTTGCTTTGACCTCCCGAGTGGGAGAAGTCGCTGAACTTGTGAGATGAGGTTTTGTGCTCTTTCGGCGGGAAGACGAACTGTCATATCCACTGTGTCTACCTCTGCACCTATAAAAATCACAGATTGCGAGGGCAGTAATGCAGATTTTTCCCAATTTATGGAGATCCCTAGTTGAGCACAAAGCTGGATGGTGGTGCCCCTGTTTTGGAGAAGTAGATGCCTGGTGGGGGCAGTCCGGAGCAGTCATCCAAATACAGAAACACCTAGAATCCCTGACGTCTCAGGTGAGCTGTCACTACTGCCAAATATTTGTTGAACACCCTGGGGGCTGTGGTGAGACCAAAGGGCAAAGCACAAAACTGATAATGGCTGGCTCCCAGCCGAAGCGCAGATACCTCCTTGATGCCTTGTCCATTTTCATATAGTAGTAGGTGTCTTGGAGATCTAGAGAGCACATCCAATAGTCTTTCCCTAACAACGGGAGTTACCGACTGCAGTGTTATCATCTGAAACTTGTCCTTTTTCACGGATTTGTCTAATCTGCTGAGGGTCCAATACTGGCCTCCAGTCTCCGGTTCGTTTTGGGACTAAAAAGAACCTGGAGTAAGTTCCGGATCCTATCTGGTCTGCTGGCACAGGCTGAAGGACTCTGAGAGCAACTTGTTGATCTCCACAGCTGCCTGATCCCAGAGATTGGGTGGAACATCTGGCATCTTCTTGGGAACAAACGGTGGAAGGGAAAAGGGTATGATATAGCCTCTGGTAACAACTCTTTGTACCCACTTGTCTTGGGTTATACTTAGCCAGACTTCTGGATACAAAGAGATGAGACCCACGACTGACCCCAGAGAAACGCAGTTGGGCCCCACATCAGGAGTGCTGATAAGGTCGCCCTTGAAAGGAACCACGGCCTTGCTGATACTGAGGACCGCCCCTGCCTCTAGGGCGACGTCTACCATTTCCTCCTCCTCTGCCTCTGAAGGAGGATTCACTGTGTGTGTCTGGAAAGGCCCTTTTGGACTTTTTGAACCACATCTTACCTCCCCCCTTTGACGTTTGGGGTATGGTCGAGAGGGAACGGTAAAACCGGACTCCCACGGCAGAGAGTGTCTTTCCTTCCTGTTCACACCGAGTGAGTGTATCTTTCACCTTGGAACCAAATAAGGAGGAACCATCAAATGGGGCGTCGGTGAAGGTGGACTTAAATGGCTCCACAAAATTACCCAAGTGCATCCAGGAGTGGCACCTAAGGGCAGCTCCTGAACCCGCTGCTCTGCTCGCTCCATCAGCTGCACGAGATATGAGCAGCATGGAGGAGTTAACTATGGAATTTAGGGTAGACAACTGAGCAGAGATCCTATCCATGACTCCCTCAGGACAAGCACCCTGTATGGAATCTCCTAACTCCTTGAGGAGATCCCTCTGCAACCTAGTGAAATGGGTAAGATAGTTCAGGGATCGAAGTGTAAAGGTCGCTGAACTAAATACACACTTCCCAAATCTGTCCATCTGTCGAGACTCCTTGTTTGGCGGATGAACAGAGGAAGAAGTCTCTGCCAACTCCTCCTACGTGGCTGCCACCACCACCATGGCATCTATGGGAACGCCCTTAGACAAGAATACTTTTCCAGGCGGGTCAGGCAGGAACTTATTTGGTCTTCTAGGTACTGGCTCCACGGCATCGGGAGTATCCCACACCTTCTGACTAACCAGATCCATTAGCTCGTCAAAAGGTGGAGACACCCAAGAGGCAGAGGATTGAAACCCGAAAGCCTTCAGGTACACAGACTCCTCATCAGAAGGGTTTGATAGTGGGCCAGTCGCACCTCTGTTTAAAGATCTCTAGAATGTCCACAAAGGAGACATCAGAGGACGACTTAGGGGAGCCCTCCGACTCATCGAGGTCAGTGTCTGATGTCAGAGACTCAACCTGGGAGTCAATATGCTTCCTCTTGCATACTCTCTTCCGCAGGGGCTCCTCAAAAGGACCTTCTGGGGATGCCCCAGAAGAGTGGGGGCCACCAGCCGGTGGCTCCTGAAGCTGTGGGTCTCTGCTGTTTCCGGAGAGAGTAGGGACTGAGACTGAAGTGGAAGCCCTGGGGGGGAAGAGTGCCTGTACCACTGGCAGGGGCTGTAGATTGTGACAGCACACTCATCATCACACCTCAAAAGCAGATCTCTCTGGCTCCGAAGACCATCCCTGCTCCGAAGAGACAAAGGATGGTGCCGGAGCCAGAGCCATCGGCTCCGAGATAGATGCAGGGCCCGAGTTCATCCTGGCGGATGCACCGAAAGGAAGGGTTGGAACCGATGAAGATGGATTCAAACCCTCCCCCTCGGCGCCGAAAGAAGAGCTTTGGTCCCTGGACACGACTGACAGAGCCGAACGTGTCGGAGACTAACTGTGCTCAAATGCAACAGCAATGGGAGCCAGAACAGAGGGTTCCTCCATTGGTAACAAGCACTCCAGCTGCGAAAAACCAACATGGTTCGGAGGAGGAATCATGGATGGAGACAAGACTGGTTCGAGTGGCTCTGGAGCCGATTGGGTCAGAGCCAACAAAAATTTAGGCAGGGCAGACAACTTGAGGAGTCTCAGTACTACCCTCTCCACATCATCTTCCGAAAGACTCCTGGAAGACCTGGAAGATAAGGTTGGGGATCTCGACCTAGCAGGCACTGGGGATTTGACCATCAAAGAGACCGGTAGGGACTCTACAGACCGGCTCCAAGAAACAGTCTCAACTATTTGCAAGGATTCAGCAGTCGGCACCGAAGTATCTGTGCCCGACTCCGAAACCACAGTGCTCTCCTTCGGCTCTGAAGACTGAGGAGTCAAGGAGGCAGGTTTTATTCATTTGGCAGGCGGCTCCGAAACACTAGTTGGAGGCAGCCTTTTTGAACCTTTAGATTTTGAGTCAGATCTTGACTTTGAAGACTTAAGACGAAGAAGCCGAAGAACCAGACAAAGCTTTCTCGAATGCTGGCTTCAAAAGACCCCCCCCCCCCCCCCCCGAGTATCAGTTTGCTCTTTCTCTCCTGCAACACTCTAGGAGAGAAAGCATGACAGAACAAACATGATTCTTGCAAATGGATGGCTCCCAAACAGTAGACACTGCTACTGTGGCCATCGGTCAAACACATTTTCTGGGAGCACTTCATACATTTTTTTAAACCCAGAGGGTTTGTGCTCCTTGCTATCCTTAGACACTGCAACACACAAGCAACCAGAGGGAAAGAGAATGACTGAGGACTAGGTCCTCTAACTAAAACGGGCCTAGCCCTGCAGAAGAATTACACAAGGACTAGGTCCTCGAAGTTAAACGGGCCTAGCCTGGTGTAAGATAGAAAATTAGATTTTCCACTAAACAGACAGATTCAGTCACACAGGAAAAGTTTTTTTTAAATAGTATACAGTGGAAGCAACATGAGGACTAGGTCCAAACGGGCCTAGCCCTGTGAAGAACTGGGTCTTCTAATTCAAACAGACCAAAAAGGCACAACACACACACACACACACACACACACACACACACACACACACATGCTCAAAGGGTAGCAAATTAACAACTGTAAGAAATTAAGACTTTAGCGGGTCCCTGCTAAAGACCACCAGTCAACAATAATCGCTTGACAGTAAAATAATCAATAGGAGCCCTTATCGATTAAAAACGGCGAACTCGCCAAACTAACTCTCTAGACAGGAAAATGCAACTGCATCTAACTACTGATATACAGGAGACTACTAATACTAGTCACACAAGGCCACAAGGCAATTTAGGTAAATCCTAACTGTAAATAACAGGAAAAGGCGAAACCGCCAAAACTAACGATTTAGGTAAAGCACAATTGTGCCTAACTACTGGTACACAGGATACCACTAATACGGTCACACAAAAACCACAAGACAATAAAGATAAAGCCCTATAATGTATATATTCAATAACTATGCAAAAATATACTAGAATAATGAATATTGCAAAAACTTAGCCAGAGCCAAGAGAAGCACATCCGAACTCGTCGACGCAGAAAACGAGATCTGGGGATTGCACTGGTGCACCATGGGATACCTGCTTAGCCAAGAGCCAACCGGAAGTCTTCTAGCTTGAAAATCGTCCGAGTCGGAGCAGAGGATTGGCTCCGAACCCATATGTAAAAATGAAGGTGAGATTGGACTACCCAACATACTTTGTTTTTGTAACCACTTACCCCAAAAAAGTACAGTTTTGTACCTACCATAAATGTAGATGTTCGAGGATTCCATTGCTGCAGTCCTGACTATTGGGTATAGTCCGCGTCCAGTCGGCCCGAATACCAGAGTATAAGGCTGACGTCGGTCAGGGCGCATTAGACTGACATCAGAACGTCAGGGTACTAATGCGCATGACCGACATCATATCCTCAGTCTTTTCTTGCCCCAGATGTCAGAAGACCCTAAAAAGACAAGTCCCAAAAAACCTGCACCAAAAACATGTACAATATATACAACAATATATACAAAAATATAAACATGTAAACTCACCTACACAACCACCCCTAAATACAGAGGGGAAGGAGGGAGGGTAAATTGGACTGCAGCAATGGAATCCTCGAACATCTACATTTATGGTAGGTACAAAACTGTACTATGTTCTTCGTCTTCCATTGCTGCAGTCCTGACTATTGGGTAGAATCCCAAAGCAGAGGTAAGGGAGGCTGGCAAATCATAAGGAAGTAGGAGCTGACAACATGCCTTGCAAAACAGCAGTGGCAAAACCAGCCCTAGACTTAGAGTAGATAGGAAGGTGATAATGCTTAGAGAAAGTATGCACTGAACTCCAAGTAGCTGCTTCCAAAATATCCTTAGTTGCCACCCCCCTTAGAAATGCTGTAGAAGTGGCAGTAGCCCTAGTGGAATGAGGCCTAATCCCAGCTGGAATCTCCTTGCCATGATGGGAATAACAAAATGCAATGCAAAAACCAATCCACCTAGAAATAGTTTGTTTTGACACAGGCTTGCCCTGTGAACTTAAAGCAAAAGAAACAAACAATTGCTGAGACTGTCTAAAATCCTTAGTCCTGCTTAAATAATAACGCAATTGCCTGTGTACATCTAAAGTGTGCAAAATCTTTTCCCCTTTATTTTGAGGGTCTGCAAAAAACGTAGGCAAATGAATAGTTTGGTTTAAAGCCACACTAGAAACCACCTTAGGCATAAAAGAAGGATTAGTACGTAATGATACCCTATCCTTATGGAAAATCAAAAAGGGCTCTACTGCCATAAGGGCCTGCAACTCAGACACCCTTCTTGCAGAAGTAATAGCCAACAGAAAAGCAGTCTTCCATGACAAGTATTTCAATTCAGCAGTAGCTGCAGGCTCAAAAGGTTGTAGAGTAAGTTTTTCCAACACAAAATTGAGATCCCAAGCAGGAGTAGGAGCTCTACGTGGGGTCTTATATTCTTTGCCCTCTAAGAAACTGCTTGAACAAAGGATGCGAAAACAAAGGTGGGTCACAATCATAGTGAGCTGAAATTGCTGCAGCATGAATCTTAATGGAAGAGAAGGACAAACCTTTGTCCAATAATTCAGTAAGATATTGAAGAGCCACACTCAAATTAGGCTCAGAAATCTCCAAATTCTTTGCTGTACTCCAAAATAAAAATCTCTTCCATTTTTCTCGTACACTCTCCTTGTACTAGGTCTTCTAGCTTCCATAATCACATTTAAAACTTGTTGAGGAAGCTGAGACCTGCTGTGTTTCAACACAGAATATGCCAGGCTGTTAGATGAAGAGAGTGAAGCTTGACATTGAGCAGATGACCGTCCTTCTGAGATAACAGATGAGGAATCAGAGGTAAAGGCCATGGAGGCTTCTTTACCAGACTCCGTAGTAGTGGGTACCAGTGTTGCCGAGGCCAATCTGGAGCTATCAAAATCATCCTTGGCCTGTCTTGTCTGACCTTTAATAGTACCTTTGGAAGAAGAGGCAGAGGTGGAAAGGCATACACATGAAGGTTTTTCCAACTGAAAGACAGAGCATCCACTTTCCAAGCTGTGTGATGAAACCCCTTTGTGCAATACTTTGGCAGCTGGTGGTTTAGTGGAGAAGCGAACAGATCTATGTCTGGAGTTCCCATGACACTGTCAGTTTCTGAAATACATGAAGATCCAGTTTCCACTCGTGGGGATCCATGATTTGTCTGCTTAACACATCTGCTAAGGAGTTCTGTGCTCCTGGCAGAAACCTTGCCTGAAGAGTTAATTGCAGGCTGAGCGCAGTCTCCCATAAAATCATTGCTTGCCTGCATAGAGGATAAGAATGTGTTCCCCCTTGCTTGTTGATGTACCACATGACAGTTGTGTTGTCTGTTAGAATCAACACCTGCCCTGGAAGAAGTAACTCCTTGAAAGCCATTAATGCAAACTGGACTGCTAACATCTCTTTCATGTTGATATGTAGATGCTGTAGTCTGGCAGGCCACTTGTCTTGTATCCACTTTCCATTTAGATGAGCTCCCCAAGCAATGTCCGAGGCATCTGTCGTTAAGATCTGACTTGCCTCTGTCCGGGTCACAGAGAGTCCCTTGTTTAGGTGACATTCCTGAGCCCACCACAAGAATTCTTTTTGAAGGCAAGGTATTATTTGAATGACAGTGTCCAAATCCTGGCAGTGCTGTGTCCATACATTTTTGAGATACCATTGTAGCTTCCTCATATGCAGTTTGGCATTGGGAAGTACCAGAATACAAGATGCCATGAACCTTAATGCTTGAAGGACTGTCCTTGCAGTCAGCACGGACTGATGAGATAGTTGATGGAAGTAAAGTGACAGACTCTTTTGTTTGTCCGGGGTTAAAAAGGCCATCTGGGCTGCTGTATTCAGTCTCACACCCAGAAAGCACATGTCTTGAGAGGGTACTAGACTGGACTTTATTTCGTTCACAGAATACCCTAGGCATCTTAGCACTGCTATAACATATTCCAGATGCTGTAGAAGGTCTTCCTTTTCTTGAGCCAGAATCAGGCAGTCGTCCAAGTAAGGATAGATTTGAATTCCTTGAAGCCTGAAGTAAGCTATCACTGGAGCCAGAACCTTTGTGAATACTCTGGGCAGTAGATAAGCCAAAGGGCAATGCAGAGAACTGATAATGAGAATTTCCAGCTCGAAACCGCAGATACTTCCTGCAACTTAGCCTTATAGGCACATGAAGGTAAGCTTCCTTGAGATCTAAAGTTACCATCCAGTGATCTTTGCCCAGCAGAGGTAAAAGCTGTTGTAACGTCAACATCTTGAACTTGGGAATGTCCAAAACGCGTGTTGAGGAGAGATAAATCCAAAATTGGTCTCCACGTGTTCCCCTTCTTTGGTACAAGGAACAGGCGAGAATAAAATCCTAGGCCCCTTTCTGATACAGGGACTGGCTGAATGGCCCCTATGTGAAGTAACTGAGAAACTTGCTTGTGAGCCTCTTTTCTTTGTGGAGGAGGAACGTCTGGCATGCCTTTGAAAGGGGCATTGTATGGAAATAAAATCTGTAACCGTGGTGAATGATATCCAACACCCATTTGTCTTGAGTAATTAAATCCCAATTTTCTTTGAAAAGAGACAGTCTTCCTCCCAAAGGAGCTGCCAAACGTGAATCTGCTGGCAGCTGAAAAGACAGGTCATTGGGTTTGTTTACGAAAGGACTGACCCCTGCCCTCACCAGAAGTCTGAGCAGGTGAACTCCCTGTTCTAGGCCTAAAAGAACCTTGAGCCCTGCCCCTACCACGTCTAGACCTACCCCTAGACTGGGAATCATAAGCAGGATATGTCCACCCCTTAGCAGGCCAATTTCTACTAAACTTTGGTGGCTGCACCTGCAAAAAATCTTTAACAGCTTGCATAGACTTAGCTTTGTCCTCCATTTTCTTTAAAACTGCTTCCACAGGCGATCCAAACAACACATCAGACTGTAAAGGAGCATCCAAAATCCTTGTCTTAACATGCTCAGCTAAATTCTGATCCTTCAACCAAGCATGCCTGCGAAGAACAGAACTGGTAGCAGCCACCCTCGAGGAGGCCTGTACAGCATCAAAACCACATTGCAAAGAATGCTTACCCACTTGTTCAGACACATGAACCAAATCCAGCAACTCTTTACACTCAATACCTTCCGCCAAAGCATCCACCTTAGATTTCAATTGTGAAAGGAGGTAATTCTGATATTTAAGCATGGGAAACTGACAATTCAATGCTCTCATGGCTAGAGTGGAAGAAGTATACACTTTCTTTCCCCACCTATCCAAAGCCCTTGCCTCTTTATCAGTGGGAACAGGATTTTTAACCACAGAAGCCTTTACACCCTTAGGCCCTTGAGAAATAGTTTCTGGGTCCGCCCTAGGACTCAAACAAATATTTATGAGCTTCTGGCACCCTATAATACCTATCAGGCTTAACAGGAGCAGGAGGCAAAGAGTCAGGGTTCAGGGAAGCCTCTGCAAAAACATCTTCCACCACATTCAACACAGGAGGAATAGCTAAAGGCCTATGCTGGGGTAAAAACAAGAATTCCCTAAGCCTTTTCCTGGAATCAGAGTAATCCTGGCCTTCCCATTTAAAGTGCTCCCTCATGGAATGCAGAGTCTCTGAAAATGAGAAATCCTCAGGCGGAGAAGCTGTAGGAGTGGAATCATCCACATCAGAATCAGAATAAGTAGGATACTCCTGCATATCTTCCACAGAAGATTCTGAAGCCTCTGAACACTGTTCAAAACTATCAAACTCCGGTTCCACCCTAGGCCTCTTATCAGGCGGGGGCATAGAGCCTCTAATCATAGTAATCAAATCTTCTGCCATTTTAAGCATATGTTTCTTAGGTACAGAACCCGAAATGCTAGGAGAAGCCCCCACTGAAGCTGAACTAGGCCTACCTCTCAAAGAAGCTTTGGCAACAGAAGGAGAGGCTCTAACTACCTTAGGAAGAGAGGGAAGAACAGTCACCTGAGAAGCCCCCTCAGCCTGGCCTACCTCCTGAGAAGGCACATCCTGTAATAGTATAGTTTCTGCCTGGGACTCCATGGAAACTCCTGGCAAAACCTCCGGCTCCACTGAGCCTTCTAAAGAACCGACGTCCGGGACTGCCGGTTCATCAACCCTAGGCTTCACTGTTTTATCCTTGCGCTTCTTGAGGAAGCGGGCCGGAGCATCCGACGGCATTTTATAATTGCAACGCTTCCCAAACACTAACCTGGCACAGTCTAACCTCCTCTTAATAGTGCGTTTGTTAAACCTAGCACAAGAGCGGCAACCAACAACGTCGTGCTCAGGCCCTAAACAAGGTATACACAAGGTATGATAATCCCTATGAGGTATCTGTTTCCCACAAGAAATACAGTTATTCACTTTTTCTGACATCCGTAAAATACTGAGGCAAGAAAAACCAAAATGTTCCCCAACGGGGTACTTAGCCAACTCTGTTTCGGTCTGAAACTCCGGTTTCGGAAATATTTCAGAACGCCAACCTGCACTCGCAAAACTGCTTCTGCATCGGACCATGCGGCAAAAAAGACTGAGGATATGACGTCGGTCATGCGCATTAGTACCCTGACGTTCTGATGTCAGTCTAATGCGCCCTGACAGACGTCAGCCTTATACTCTGGTATTCGGGCCGACTGGACGCGGACTATACCCAATAGTCAGGACTGCAGCAATGGAAGACGAAGAACATCTATACTCATCTTAATGACAAATTTCTTTATACATCTTGAAATAGTTATGCTATAACTCCTGATTATTGACGCTGTATAACATTGTATTGGTACTTAATGCATTATAATAATCCTGTAACATTGTTGTTTAATGCTAATTTATAATGAAAATTGTATAATATGTTGGAGCTTTTCTCCCCGGGCCTCCGCTGAAAAAGGGCTCTTTCAGCTCAGTCAGACAATCCCAGTCAACATATGTAAAATTAAATAATAAATAAAACTATCACCCACTGGGTCAGGCACACAGATTCCAAGTGGGGATGGATTAGGGATCCCTTGTCCTGTGGGAGTAGGTCCACTGTGTGTGGTAACTTGTGATGACTGCCCCTGCCTAAATGCAGAAGGAGGGGGAACCAGTGCTGTCTTGGCTAAAAGGGAGTCACCAGCAAGATTTTTGGTTTGTCCTGTTGAATTTTCATTAGGACTTTCTGTAAGAGTGGGAAGGGGGGAATGCATACAGAAACATCCCCTTCCATGTGATAGAGAAGGCATCCGTTAGTGCCCTGGTACAAAACTGTGGAAGTTGTCTGTTCAGAGGGGAGGCAAACAGATCTATTTGTGGCATACCCAACCTATGGACTATGTACAGGAAACACATCCCTGTGTAGGAAACACATCCCTGTGTAGTATCCATTTGTGGGATTGTGACACGGACCTGCTCAAGATGTCTGCCTGAGTGTTCTGAGCTCAGGGGATATAGACAGCCTGCAAAAGGACTCCATGCTGGACCACCAATTCCCAGGCCTGGAGTGCAAGTCTGCATAGCAAGTATAATCTTGATCCCCCCCCCCCCCCCGTTTGTTCACATACTAAACAGTAGTGGTGTTGTCCGTGAACAACTTCATGGGTCCTTGCTTCAGAATTATCTTGGAAGGCCCTCAGTGCGAAGATGAGAGCCCTCATCTCTTTGATGTTGATGACGATGTGATCCCTGTTGAAGGGGCTTGTCAATGTGCCTTGCTCCTTCAAGCTGCCCATAGCAGCTCCCCAACCCCAGTCTGAAACATATGTGTACATTTCATGGACTGGAGTTAGGGGGTTGTAAGGGAAGTCCTGGGTTCAAACAGACTAGATCCACTCACCAAAGGATCTCCCTCCTCAGGCATGGTATGAAGGGAATCGTGTGGTACAAGGGGTGGGAGTGTTGGGTCCATGTAGACCTCAGGTACCACTGAAGGTTCCTCATGTGGAGTCTTGCCAGTGGCAACATGGGGATTGTGGAAGCCATATACCCTAAGAGTCTGAGGTATTGTCTTCCTTCAGGCTTTCCACCTTTTGGGGTAGGAGGAATGCCATCATAACGTCTGTTCTGATTCTGCACCCCAGGAAGACTTGGTCCCGAGGGGTTTAGGCTGGATATGGGGAAGTTGATGATGAAACCCAGAGACTGCGGAGCAAAAATGACTGCCTGGAAATGATTCTGGCCGGTATTTTAACAATCTGCCTGGATTAAGAGGAATAGGCTCCCACTGGAGCCAGACATTTGATGAATACCCTTACAGCAGTAGATAGTCTAAAGAGTAAAACAGAGAACTGAAAATGTGAGGAACCCACAGAGAAGCATATTTCCTGTATTTGGGATTGATGGGGATAAGCAGATATGCATATCTGATGTCCAAGGTAGTCAAAAATACCCGAGGCATTAGCAGTGGAAATACAGAGTCTGAAGCGTGCATGTAGTTCTTTCCCCTTCTGTTGAAGAGTTTTGAAAGGTTCTGCCACTTGGGCCCCAACAAGGCAGTATTGTCCATGGGAGTATCTACAGGTTTAGCCATGATATCATCAGGTGGGGGTTGGAGCCTCAACAAAGAGTACCTTCCAAGCACTGAAGCAGAAGCTGCAGATCTGGCTGAGGCCTCTGCAGTATCATAACTGCATCTGATTGAGTGTCTTGTCAATTGTGAGGACAAGGAGATCAGGTTAGAGATTTGTGACTTTGTGGCTGAATAAGGGAGATCATCCAAGGGCTTTGAAGCCGGAGTAAAAAGGGCCAGGGAGTACTTGGACAAAAGTGTTTGGCAGTTGATGGCCCTAAATGCCAAAGTGGCAGAGGTGTACACCTTCTTGCCAATTCGCTCCACAGTTTTTCTGTCCTTATCAGAAAGGAGGACAGAGGTAGAGAGTAGCTGTCTGGGTTTTTTTTTCTGCAGAAACAAAAATGGTACCAGGATCTGCAACAGGGCACTTTATTAGAAATGTTAACCCTTCTAGGACCTTATAAAATCCGTCAGGCTTTCTAGGAGCAGGGGGTTGGGATTCAGGATTTTTAGAAGCTGCAGAAAAGGTGTCTAAGAAGGCTGGTAGGACTGGTGGAATGGCAGAAGGTGAAGGGGTATCCATTTGTAGGAGTTCATACCTCTTTAGGACTTCATACATTTCTGTGGAGTCCCATTTGAAAAACTCTCTCATCAGAAAGACAGTTTCTCCAAAGGTAAGACCTCCTCGGGGGATTCCCCCTCAGCAGAGTCCTCCTCTGAGGAGGCACATCCTAGAGGGGAAGACATTTGTGAAGCATAAAACAGAGAATCCTCTGAAAAGGAATCTGAAGGGTCTTTGGCCTCTATTGTAATAGGCTCTACAGTCCGAGGCCTAGGGCTGATAACAGGAGGGGCAGCTGAAGGAGAAGCAGCCATGGAAGGCCTAAGGGCCATAAAGGCATTAAACAAACACTGAGAGAAAGCTTGCCAATCCGGCAAGCTCTCAGGTGCTGAAGTCACACGCTTGTTTTTTTTGTTTCTTTTTTAAAGAAGAAACAGCCCTGGAGGGTGTAGGCCCTAAGGAGGGCCTAGGTTCAGAAGCCTCACTAGTGGTGGACGGACCAGTCTGGACATCCGCAGCGAGCAGAGGTTTTCCCCTCATTGTCGGCACACGGTATCTGCGTTCTCAACAGACGTGCTTTCAGACCTTGGTTTTTTGGCCTCCGGAAGGGTATCTATTATACCAGAGTCAGCTGGTTCCATATGTTCTTCCAAGTGTACCTCAGCCACAGGGAGAATTGGGGGGGGGTGCAGTAGTAGGCCCAGGCCTGGTAACTTTGGCCTTTTTTTGGTGGCTCGACAGTATGGGCGGATGGCCCTTCCCATCACAAGAACAATATGTTTGAGGTGCTGGTTCTCTAGACAGATATTAAGGGTGAGCAGATGGCTGAGAAGAGTCTTTAGAACTAAGGCCTGACAAATTGCGCAGGCCTTATGGTCATGGTTGGGCCCTGGGCAGAACAGATAAGAGATCATGGGTGTTCAAAGATGACTGCAAAAGTACAGTTTTGTACCTACCGTAAATGTAGATGTTCGAAGATCCACATTGCTGCAGTCCTTACACTTGGGTAGTCCGCTGTCCTCGGTCGGCCCGAATATCAAAGTATAAGGCTGACGTCGGTCAAGGCGCATTTGACTGACATCAGAACGTCAGGGTACAAATGCGCATGACCGACGTCATATCCTCAGTCTTTTCTTGCCCCAGATGTCAGAAGACCCTAAAAATAAAGGTCAAAACCAAAAGACAGCAAACAACCAACCAACCACCCTTGCATTAAATATATATACAACATATACAATATACACAATATGTACAACCCAACCCACACAACCACCTCGAACTGCAGAGGGGAAGGAGGGCGGGTAAATTGGACTGCAACAATGTGGATCTTCGAACATCTACATTTATGGTAGGTACAAAACTGTACTATGTTCTTCATCTCACATTGCTGCAGTCCTTACACTTGGGTAGAATCCCAAAGCAGAGGTAAGGGAGGATGGCTAAACTACAAGGAAGCAGGAGCTGACAAAATGCCCTGCAAAACAGCAGTGGCAAAACCAGCCCTGGATTTAGAGTAAAGTGGCAGGTGATAATGCCTAGAGAAAGTATGCACTGAACTCCAAGTAGCTGCCTCCAAAATATCCTTGGTTGCCACTCCCTCAAAAAGCTGTCGAAGTGGCAGTAGCCCTAGTGGAATGAGGCCTAATCCCAGCTGGAATCTCCTTGCCATGATGGGAATAACAGAAAGCAATGCAAAACCCAATCCACTTAGAAATAGTTTGTTTTGACACAGGCTTGCCCTGAGAACTCAAAGCAAAAGAAACAAACAACTGCTGAGACTGCCTGAACCCTTTAGTTCTGTCCAAATAATAACGCAACTGACTGTGTACATCTAAAGTGTGCAAAATCTTTCCCCTTTATTTTGGGGATTTGCATAAAAAGTAGGCAAATGAATAGTTTGGTTTAAAGCCACACTAGAAACCACCTTAGGCATAAAGGAAGGATTAGTACGTAATGATACCCTATCCTTATGGAAAATCAAGAAAGGCTCAACCGCCATAAGGGCCTGCAATTCAGAAACCCTTCTTGCAGAGGTAATGGCCAACAAAAAAGCAGTCTTCCATGATAAATATTTCAACTCAGACGTAGCTGCAGGCTCAAAAGGTTGTAGAGTGAGTTTCTCCAACACAAAATTGAGATCCCAAGCAGGAGCAGGAGCTTTTCGTGGAGGTCTTATATTCTTTGCCCCTCTAAGAAATTGCTTGAACAAAGGATGAGAAAACAATGGTGGGTCACAATCATAGTGAGCCGAAATTGCTGCAGCATGAACCTTAATAGAAGAGAAAGACAAACCTTTGTCCAGTAACTCAGTAAGATATTGAAGAGCCACATTCAAATTAGGCCCAGAAACATCAAAATCTTTGCTGCACTCCAAAATAAAAATCTCTTCCATTTATCTGCGTACACTTTCCTTGTACTAGGCCTTCTAGCTTCCAAAATAACATTCAAAACTTGCTGAGGAAGTGGAGGGCCACTATGGTTCAAAACAGAATATGCCAGGCTGTTAGGTGCAGAGATTGAAGCTTGACATTGAGCAAATGGCTGTCCTCCTGTGACAACAGGTGTGGAATCAAGGCAAAGGCCATGGAGGCTTCCGTACTAGACTTCTCAGTAATGGGTACCAGTGCTGTCGAGGCCAATCTGGAGCTATTAAAATCATCCTTGGCTTGTCCTGTCTGACCTTTAGAAGTACCTTTGGGAGGAGAGGCAGAGGTGGAAAGGCATACACATGAAGATTGCTCCAATTGAAAGAAAGAGCATCCACTCTCCAAGCTGTGGGATGAAACCTTTTTGTGCAAAACTTTGGCAGCTGATGGTTTAGAGGAGAAGCGAACAGATCTATGTCTGGAGTTCCCCATGACACTGTCAATTTCTGAAATACATGAGGATCCAATTTCCACTCGTGGGGATCCATAATTGCCTGCTCAACACATCTGCTAAGGAGTTCTGTGCTCCTGGCAGAAACCTTGCTTGAAGATTGAGCTGTAAACTGAGAGCAGTCTCCCACAAAATCATTGCTTGCCTGCATAGAGGATAAGAATTCGTTCCCCCTTGCTTGTTGATGTACCACATGACAGTTGTGTTGTCTGTTAGAATCAACACCTGCCCTGGAAGAAGTAACTCCTTGAAAGCTATTAATGCAAACTGGACTGCTAACATCTCCTTCAGGTTGATATGTAGATGTTGTAGTCTGGCAGGCCACTTGTCTTGTATCCACTTTCCATTTAGATGAGCTCCCCAAGCTTTGTCTGAGGCATCTGTCGTTAAAATCTGACTCGCCTCTGGCCGGGTCACAGAGAGTCCCTTGTTTAGGTGACATTCCTGAGCCCACCACAAAAATTCCTTTTGAATGCAAGGTATTATTTGAATGACAGTGTCCAGATCCTGGCAGTGCTGTGTCCATACATTTTGAGATACCATTGCAGCTTCCTCATATGCAGTTTGGCATTGGGAAGCACCAGAATACAAGATGCCATGAACCCTAAGGCTTGAAGGACTGTCCTTGCAGTCAGCCCGGACTGATGAGATAGTTGATGGAAGTAAAGGGATAGATTCTTTTGTTTGTCCGGGGTTAAAAGGCCATCTGGGATGCTGTATTCAGTCTCACACCCAGAAAGCACATGTCCTGAGAGGGTACTAGACTGGACTTTATTTCGTTCACAGAATACCCCAGGCATCTTAGCACTGCTATCACATATTCCAAATGATGAAGAAGCTCTTCCCTTCCTTGAGCCAGAATCAGGCAGTCGTCCAAATAAGGATAGATCTGAATTCCTTTTAGCCTGAAGAAAGCTATCACTGGAGCCAGAACTTTCGTGAACACTCTGGGTGCAGTAGATAAGCCAAAGGGCAATGCAGAGAACTGATAGTGAGAAGTCCCAGCTCGAAAACGCAGATACTTCCTGCAACTTAGTCTGATAGGAACATGAAGGTAAGCCTCCTTGAGATCCAAAGTTACCATCCAATGATCTTTGCCCAGCAGAGGTAAAAGCTGCTGTAACGTCAACATTTTGAACTTGGGAATGTCCAGATAAGTGTTGAGGGTAGATAAATCCAAAATTGGTCTCCACATGTTCCCCTTCTTTGGTACCAGGAACAGGCGAGAATAAAATCCTAGGCCCACTTCTGGCATAGGAACCGGCTGTATGGCCCCTATTTGGAGTAACAGAGAAACTTGCTTGTGAGCCTCTATTCTTTGTTGAGGAGGAACGTCTGGCATGCCTTTGAAAGGAGGCAAGGTATGGAAATAAAACCTGTAACCGTGGTGTATGATATCCAATACCCATCTGTCTTGGGTAATTAAACTCCAATTTTCTTTGAAAAGTGCCAACCTTCCTCCCAAAGGTGCTGCCAGACGAGAAGGTTCTGGCAGCTGAAAAGATAGGTCATTGGGTCTGTTTGAAAGGACTGACCCCTGCCCTCACCTGAAGACTGTGCAGGAGAACTCCCTGTTCTAGGCCTGAAAGAACCCTGAGCTCTGCCCCTGCCACGTCTAGATCTACCCCTAGACTGGGAATCATAAGAAGGATACATCCACCCCTTAGTAGGCCAATTTCTACTAAACTTTGGAGGCTGAACCTGCAAAAAATCTTTAACAGTCTGCATAGACTTAGCCTTGTCTTCCATTTTCTTTAAGACTGTCTCAACAGGAGAACCAAACAACACGTCAGATTGTAAAGGAGCATCTAAAATCCGAGATTTAACATGGTCAGATAAATTCTGATCCCTCAGCCAGGCGTGCCTGCGAAGAACTGACCCAGTGGCAGCCACCCTAGACGAGGCCTGTACAGCATCAAAACCACATTGCAAAGAATGCTTACCCACCTGTTCAGAAACATGTACTAAATCTTGCAACTCTTTACAATCAATACCTTCCGCCAGAGCATCAACCTTAGACTTCAATTGTGAAAGGAGATAGTTTTGGCATTTTAACATGTGAAACTGGCAATTCAAAGCCTTCATAGCTAGAGTGGAAGAAGTATAAACTTTCTTTCCCCATCTATCCAAAGCCTTGGCCTCTTTGTCTGAGGGAACCGGATTCTTGACAACAGAAGCCTTAACACCTTTAGGCCCCTGACTAACAGTTTCTGGGTCTGCCCTAGGACTCTTAAAAAGATACTTATGAGCTTCAGGCACCCTGTAATATCTATCCGGTTTAACAGGAGCAGGAGGCAAAGAATCAGGATTAAGAGAAGCCTCTGCAAAAACATCTTCCACCACATCTAAAACAGGAGGTATAGCCAAAGGCCTATGCTGGGGTAGAAACAAAAATTCTCTAAGCCTTTTCCTGGAATCAGAGAAGTCCTGACCTTCCCACTTAAAATGCTCCCTCATAGAATGAAGAGTTTCTGAAAAAGAAAAATCCTCAGGAGGAGAAGCAGAAGGAGTAGAATCATCCACATCAGAATCAGAATAAGGAGAATACTCCTGCAAGTCTTCAGCCGAAGACTCTGAAACATCCGAAGCCTGCTCAAAATTCCAGGCTCAGGCTCCACCCTAGGTCTCTTATCAGGAGGGGGCAAAGAACCCCTAATCAAAGAAATCAAATCTTCTGCCATTTTAAGCATATGCTTCTTGGGCACAGTTCCAGAAGAACTAGGGGTGACACCAACTGAAGCTGAACCTGGCCTGCCTCTGGGAGAAGCCTTTGAAACAGAAGGAGAGGGCCTAGCTACCCTAGGAAGGGAGGGGAGTATAGTAACCTGAGAAGCCCCTTCAGCCTGACCTGCCTCCTGAGAGGCCACATCTTGCAATAATAAAGTCTCTCCCTGGGAACCCAAAGAAACCTCCGGTGGAGACACCGGCTCCACCGACACCTCTAAAGAACCGGCGTCCGGAACAGACGGTTCTTCTAGCCTAGGCTTAACTGCTTTGTCCTTGCACTTCGAAGAAGCGGGCCGGAGCATCCGACGGCATTTTATAATTGCACCGCTTCCCAAAGACTAACCTGGCACAATCCAACCTTCTCTTTATAGTGCTTATTGAATCTAGCACAAGAGCGACAGCCAACCACGTCGTGCTCAGGCCCTAAGCAAGGAATACACAAAGTATGATAATCTCTATGCGGTATCTGTTTCCCACAAGAAATGCAATTATTTACTTTTTCTGACATCCGTAAATCACTGAGGCAAGAAAAACTAAAATATTCAACGGGTACTTAGCCAACTTTGAACTCGGTCTGAAACTCAAATCGAAAAATCTCAGAACGCCAACCGCACTTGCAATGCTGCTTCTGCATCGGACCATGCGGCAAAAAAGACTGAGGATATGACGTCGGTCATGCGCATTTGTACCCTGACGTTCTGATGTCAGTCAAATGCGCCTTGACCGACGTCAGCCTTATACTTTGATATTCGGGCCGACCGAGGACAGCGGACTACCCAAGTGTAAGGACTGCAGCAATGTGAGATGAAGAACATCTAGGAGTCATAGTCGAGTCCCCAACTGATGTGGACATCCTACAGAAGGGCCTCAATGAGACAGATGCCTGGTGTCAGAGCCATGGCCTCAAGCTCAATGCCAAAAAGTGCATTGTCATAACCTTTGGTAAAAACTCTGTACCCATGAACTACCACGTAGGCGGCAGTCTACTTAACGCTGAATGTGTGATAAAAGACCTTGGGACCCTGGTGGACAGTAGTCTCTTCCTTTGATAATCACATCACCACAGTAGTCGGGAAATCTTTAAACGTGGCACACCATCACAAAAGGGTGCTCATCCAGGAAAAAAAAAAGAGGTCATTAGACCCATTATAGAGTACACTGCTCCTACTGGAATGTACCTCACAAGACATCTGCAGCAGCTGGAAAGGCCACAGAAGTATCTCACAAAGAGGATTGCTGGCCTAAAAAGTACAGTTTTGTACCTACCATAAATATAGATGTCCGATAGGTATGCATCTGCAGTCATAACATATGGCTTGTCCTGCCTCAGGCAGCCCTTCGGTCGGCCGGATTCCAAAGTCTGGGTCTGGCCTCGGCTGATGTCGCACTTTCCCCGACATCAGAGCATCTGGGGTATAAAAGCATCAGCCGACGCCATTTTCCTCAGTTTTTCTTGCCCCAGATGCCAGGTGCCCTCTAGGAAGGCTAAATTTGGATAAATGCTGAAAAGTTCCAAACATTTGCAAATTATATACATGCATAAACAAACAAATACACCATAATAGATTCCCCCAGCTAGCTAAAAGAGGGGTAAGCACCCTAGGAATACCACAGAGGGGAAGGAGGGAGGGTAATCCTGACTGCAGATGCATACCTATCGGACATCTACATTTATGGTAGGTACAAAACTGTACTATGTCCTTCAAGGATGCATCTGCAGTCATAACATATGGGTAGAATACCATAGCCAATCTGGGGGAGGAGGTACTAATAAAAGGATGGTGTAGTTAAGATCCCCTGCAGGACTGCAGTTGCAAACCCTGCTCTGGATCTAGAGTATAACGGAAGATTGTAATGCTTGGCAAATGTATGCATGGAGCTCCAAGTAGCAGCTTCTAAAATGTCCTTGGTAGCCACCCCCCCGTAGGAAGGCTGTAGTGGTGGCCGTGGCCCTTGTGGAGTGAGGCCTGATATTTTCAGGAACTGTCTTTCCATGAAAGGAGTAGCAAAAGTGAATGCAATTTCCTATCCATTTTTAAATTGTCTGTTTGGAAATTGCTCTTCCTTGCACCCCAGTTGCATATGCTACAAAAAGTTGGTCAGTTTTTCTGCTAGTTTTTGTTCTGTACAAGTAGTAGCGTAGTTGTCTGTGTATATCCAAGGTGTGCAAAAGTTTTTCCCCTCTATTCTGTGGATTAGGGAAGAACGTAGGCAAATGAATAGCTTGGTTCAAAGATACCCTAGATACCACCTTTGGCATAAAAGTAGGATTGGTTCTTAGTGACACCCTGTCCTGGTGGAAAATAAGAAAACGCTGCACTGCCATTAATGCTTGTAACTCAGTGATTGCCAGAAGGAATGCAGTTTTCCAAGATAGAAATTGTAGATCCGCTGATGCTGCTGGTTCAAAAGGAGGTAGTGTCAGCTTATCCAGCACAAAGTTGAGATCCCAGGCAGGTAGAGGGGGTCTTCTTGGAGGTTTAATATTTTTGATCCCTCTCAGAAATTGTCTGAGGAGAGGGTGTGAGAAGATAGATGGATCCACATTGTATTCTGCTGAAATTGCTGAAGCATGAATCTTAATGGAAGAATAGGACAGGCCACTGTGGAACAGTTCTGCTAAGTATTCTAGGATATGTGTTAAGCTTGCCACTGTGACATCTGTGCCCTTTGATGTGCTCCAAATGAGAAATCTCTTCCACTTAGCTGAGTATGTCTTCCTTGTGGAAGGTCTGCGAGCCTCCAAGATAATGTCCTTCACCCTCTGAGATAAAACAGTGTGATTGGGATTTAAGGGATTTAAGGAATTTTCCAGGCAGTTAGTTGCAATGTTTTCAAGTTGGGATGCAGGGTCTTGAAATTGTTCTGCATCAGAAGAGGCCATAGGGGAAGAGGCCATGATTTTGCCTGAGACATGCTTCTCAATAATGGATACCAGTGTTGTCTTGGCCAGTCTGGAGCTATTAGTATCACTTTCGGCTGTTCCTCCCTGATCTTCAGTAGAACCCTGTACATCAATGGGAGAGGTGGGAAGGCATATACTGTTAGAGCTTTCCAGCTGAAAGAGAGAGAGTCCACCCTCCAAGCTTGTGGGTGGTATGTCCTTGAGCAGAATGTCTTCAGTTGATTGTTGAGTGGGGAGGCGAACAAATCTATCTCCGGCATTCCCCATGTCTTTGTTATGAGTTGGAAGATGTCTGGGTGCAGCATCCATTCATGTGCATCCATGGTAATTCTGCTTAAGCTGTCCGCCAGTGAATTTTCTTTCCCTGGCACGAATTGGGCCTGTAGTTGGATATTGAGATTCAGGCCTAGTTCCCACAGATTCATAGCCATCCGGCATAGAGGGTAGGAATGTGTGCCTCCCTGCTTGTTTATGTACCACATGACCGTGGTGTTGTCTGTCCTTATTAGCAGGTGTCCTTGTTGGAGGAAGGGTTTGAGTGCCTCGATTGCATGCCTCACTGCCAGCATTTCCTTTTGGTTTATGTGCATGCTTAGCTGTCCTTGAGGCCATAGGCCTTGGATACATTTGTCCTCCATGTGTGCTCCCCATTCTCGGTCTGAGGCGTCCGTGGTGATGGTCTGCCTTGGTTTTGGTTTGTTGAAAGGCAACCCCTCTGTTGGACTGGCAGGCCCGAGCCCACCACAGGAATTCCTTTTGAAGGCATGGAATGATTGGTATCATGGTTTCTAAACTGTGACTGTGCTGAGACCATACACTCCGTAGGTACCATTGTAATTTCCTCATATGCAGCCTGGCATGTGGTATTAGAAGTATGCAGGATGCCATATAACCCAGGGCCTGCAGGATTTTCCTTGCAGTAAGCTGAGCTTGCCTTGTCAGAGTCATGAAGTAATCTGGAAGTTGTTTTTGCTTTTCTTCTGTGAGAAAGGCCATTTGGGTGGTTGTGTCCAGATCTGCACCCAAAAAGGTTATCCTTTGGGATGGTACTAGTCTTGACTTTTGGATGTTGACTGTGTATCCCAAGGTCTGTAGCAGGTGTATGGCATAGGCCAAGTCCTTTAGCAAAGTTTCCTTGATGTACGCTTGTATTAGGCAGTTGTCCAGGTATGGGTATATTTGAATTCCCTGTAGTCTGCAATGTGCAATTACTGATGCCAGGCATTTCGTGAATACTCTGGGCGCAGTAGATAAGCCAAAGGGCAATGCTGAAAATTGATGATGCTCTGATCCTGCAAGAAATCTGAGGTGTCTTCTGCAGTTTGGTCGAATAGGGATGTGCAGGTATGCCTCCTTGAGATCTAGAATCACCAGCCAAGACTCCTTGCCCAACATGGGAAGAAGTTGCTGTAGGGTCAGCATTTTGAATTTTGGCACAATGAGATAAGTGTTCAGTGCGGACAGGTCGAGAATAGGCCTCCATTGATTTTCCTTTCTTGGTACAAGGAATAGTCTGGAGTAAAATCCTTGGCCTTGTTCTGAACTTGGTACCTTTTCTATAGCTTTCATCTGAAGTAATTTGCTGGTTTGTTTTAAAGCCTCTACCTTCAGATTTGGTGGAAGGCTTGGCATTCCGCCTCTTTTTGGCAAAGTGTGGAAGTGGAACCTGTATCCTTTGTCTATTATTTGCAGTGTCCATGTATCCTTTGTGATATAATGCCAGTTTTTTGAGAATAAAGCCAGCTTTCCGCCCAAGGGTGCTTCCAGTTGATCCCTGGTAGGCGGAATCAGAGTTAAGTCATTGACCCTGTCCTGGTGTAGTAGTAGTAGTTGTTGCACTACTCCTCTGGTTGGCAGGCTGCCACTGACGGCCTCTGTAGGAGCCCTTCGATTGACCTCTGCCCCTAGGGCGCCTGTTCCTGCCTCTCTGGGCTCTGTCCGAGTCTGGAAAGGACCAATTTTTAGTAGGCCAGTTTCTGCTGAATCTCGGTGGTTGAACTTGCAGGAAATCTAACTGTTTGCACAGATTTTGCCTTTTCTTCAACCTTTAAGTTCTCCTGAGCAGAGGAGCCAAATAAATTTTGTTTCTCCATTGGAGCATCCAGGAGTTTAGCTTTGGCATGGTCTGGCAAAGATTGCTCCTTCAGCCAGGCATGCCTACGAATAACTGCCCCAGTCATAGCTGATCTAAATGAAGCCTCCAGTGCATCATAGCCACATTTTAAGAAATGATTACTAACCTGTTGTGAGTTGTGTACCAAATCCTGAAGGGATTTACGGTCTACGGGTTCAGGAGAAGAAAGTTTCTTATTCAGTTCATCTAACAAATACTCCTGGTACTGTATCATATGAAATTGACAGTTTAATGCCCTGACAGAAAGAGTTGCAGAAGTATACACCTTCTTTCCCCATTCTCTCTAAAGCTCTAGACTCTCTGTCAGAGGGTAGAGGATTTTTGGCAGTAGCGGCCGCAACCCCTTTAGGGCCCTGAGAAATAGTCTCTGGGTCTGCAGAATGGGCTTTATACAAATGGAAATGAGAATCCGGGACCCTGTAGTATCTGTCAGGTTTGGCAGGGGCCGGAGGGAGAGTTATCAGGGGCTGTACTGACATCATTGTACACATCATCAATTACATTCAAAACAGGTGGTATAGCTAAGGGCCTATGCTGAGGCAAATGCAAAAAGATCCTTAATCTTTTTCTAGAATCAGAGAAATCCTGACCTTGCCATTGAAAATGCTCTCTCATGGAGTGTAGAGTCTCACCAAAGGAAAACTCTTCAGGAGGGGAGGCCGAAGGGATAGATTCCTCTGCATCTGAATTGGTCTGACAACTCAGATCCATCCGTGGAATCATCTGAGGAGTGAGGTTCAGTGGGGTCAGTCCTGGGCCTTTTGTCTGGAGGAGGTTGAGAGGTCCTGTCTGGGTGAGGTTGTGAACCCTTAATTAAGGAAATAAGGTCCTCAGCAAGGCTGAGGATCTGTGAACTAGAGGAAGGCCTCTGGGAGGTAGATTTGGCAGGCAAGCTTTTGAAAGTTTGGCAGCTTTAGCCCTAGAAAAGGCCTTAATGGACATGGAAGCAGGGAGCCTAGCTGCCCCACGTGCAGGGGTAGAAATGTCCAAAGGTATGGTGTCGGACAATTCCTGTGCACTAGCTTCGGTAGGTAATTCGGAAGCCGACTCAGCCGGGGGCCTCTCGGGCCTCGGTGGTCGGAAGTATGGTTTCGGAAGAAGGAATCGCCGAGGACTCTGTTTCGGCCGAAACCGAGACACTCGCGGTAGGCCTAGCAGTGGTTTCAGCCGAAACCGCGGGCCGCGAGTGTTGGTCCTTTTCCTTGCGTTTTTTGACCATATGTGAAGTCGGAGTCTCCGACGGCATTTTATAAGCAAAAGCGGCTCCAAAAAATTCCTCTGCAAACTCCGACCGACGTCTAAGAGTTTGTCGGTTAAAGGAGGCACAGGCTAAACAGGCCGATACGTCGTGGTCTGGGCCTAAGCAAGGAAGGCAGTAAGAATGGAAATCCTTATGAGGTATTTGTTTCCCACAAGTTAAACAATTATTTACTTTGACATCGGCTGAGGCAAGAAAGAGTCCCCAACGGGGTACTTAGCTTTTTTCGAAGTCTTCGGTAGCTGAAATCACTGGATCTGACCGACCGGCACTTGCGAACAGCTTCTGCTTCGGGCACCGCGTGGCAAGAAAGACTGAGGAAAATGGTGTCGGCTGATGCTTTTATACCCCAGACGCTCTGACGTCGGGGAAAGTGCGACATCAGCCGAGGCCAGACCCAGACTTTGGAATCCGGCCGAAGGGCTGCCTGAGGCAGGACAACCCATATGTTATGACTGCAGATGCATCCTTGAAGGACATCAGATGCCCTTCACTGACAGTCTCAAAAAACTCCGGCTTTACTCCGAAGCATATCGCCTACTCGGAGGTGATCTCTGCCTAACATATAAAGATATGTCAAACCCAGAGCTGTTGGGCATGCTAAACCTAAAGAAATCCCAATCCCTCTGAGCTACACACTCTAGGAACCTAAACCTTGTCACCACAATAAACAGGACATGCTAGTGGGATAGATTCCTGTCCCAGAGTCTTCCCGTACTCTGGAACAAGCTACCCATCTATGTCAAGCAAAGTTCCTCATTAGCACTCTTCAAGAAAAATCTTGGAGTGGATGGGAAATAGGAAATACACTCCGGGGATCACTTCTGTGGCTCTGCTTGACAGGGGCACATGAAAATAACTTTGAGTGGCGTAAACCAGGGAACCTTGTTGGCTAGGCTTACTTAGGCCCTTGGGCCAATAGCCTAGTATCTACCTCTGAACCTTATGAGGGATCTGATGTCCACACCTACACTTTCCTTTTCTGGATGACATGAACCTGGGCAGGCATGTAGTGACCAAAGAAAAAGAACAAGAAAAAGGCCTCAACAGGGTACTTCTGTTTAAATTGCAAGATCCAACAGCAGAGACGGCGGGATGACCAGACGTTCAAACTGGAGACAGAGAGGTTCTGATGACGTATGTGCAGACATCAGTTTTATGGCCCATGCACGCTACGGCCAACATCAGATGTCCCCCACATACCTTGCAGTGACTAGAAATTTTGTATACTGGCCGGATGTTCGGGTCGCTAGGCAGAGGCTAACCCAAAGGTTATGAATACTGCAACATGAGAACAGAAGGACATCTGCATTTTCAGTAATTCTTTGTGGCTTCTTTCCAAGGTTTCTCAGCTACTGACACACTGTTGCTTGCACACCCCAATGTAACAGTCTTGACATATTACTATGTTTTTCACTGTGCAGGTACCAAACCATACATATCACAACTGGCAACAAGATGTGCAAAGGATTTTAGTCCTGTACTATGGGATCTACATTTGTCAAGATCTCCCACTTTTCTACTTTAGTAAAACTCCTTGCTCTGCTGCTGAAGTGCTATTATCTTTATGATCCTCAGAGAAATGATGGATGGAATGAATTACTTCTGTTCTCCAAGTACTTTTGGAATTCATGAAAGATGGGATTGGCTGCCCCCCACTGCAGCCATTGCCTTGGTACCCATGAATCTGCTATAACACTTTTCCCATAAGTGCAGCTGTAAGGAAAGATTTCCTCAAGACTGTCCTCTGTTATTGTCGGGTCCTTGTGCACCCCCCCCCACCACCACCACCACCAATTTTCCTTTACTGTCGCCTTGCTATTTATATTTGTTGCTTGCCCTTAGTCTATTTCTGGTAGAACAGTCCATGTTTGAAGGGGTCATTTCTTACAAAACTTCTAAAGTGGAGATCCTAAAATGTAAATCACTCTTAAAAAGGCATTAACAAGTTGTGCCTTGATGTCCTCCTTTAAGGACTGCAACTTTATAGTTACATCTTATTAAAATAAGTTGGTTCGCATCTAATGGAATGTCTGGCTATTCAGTTCGCCATCTGAATGGGCTAACAATTCACCCCTAAGCTCTGTGCTGAAACCTCCCATATCTTTTTGCATATATGGTCTGAGGGAGACTGAAGGAATTTACTCATATGGATTTGGCAATTAACTGCCTTACAGGACAAGATGTGCAAAGTTCAAACTTTGTCAAACCTGTCAAAAGTTCTGCTTTCGTTATCAATGGGTAAACAGCTAGGTGCAGAATCTCTAACATCTTCTTATGATTCACAGAAACCGATATAGAGTCAGCCACCAGGTTTTTGCAAAGATATTTGTGAATGTCTTACACTTAGTAGAATCAGTCTGACTTTTGCAGGCAGAGGACTGGGAATCGGGGACCTGGGATACAGCTAAAAATGCATCATCCACTGCACCCAAGACAGGGGGTATAGCCACAGTCTCTGCAGCTTCCATCTCTATGAGCTCAGTAAAGCTCTTGATTATCAGAGACTTCAAGGTTTTTCCACTTAAAAAAAAATTCCTTCAATTGAGTCAGTGTTTCCCCAAAGGAAGTGTCAGTGGGGGAGTCAGAAGAGATGCTATCTTCAGCATCTGTCTGGGGGAAAGGAAATCTGAAAAGATTAATACAGCTCCTCCTACTCAGTGTCCTTACGATTAGTCTTTCTCCTCAGATGAAGAATCTCTCTCTCTTTTAACAGGGAGGGGAAGAAGATTCAGAGAGCATCCTTGTCTGGCTGCAGGGCCCCCTGAGCCATTTGAAAACCAGTCCTGACGGCCTACCTGCATGGAGAGTTAAGTGGTGGACCAATCAGCCTCATTTTTAGATCAGAGTTTGGCAAGGAGCTGGAGGGGTGAAATATGCTTTCTTTTCTGAGTCCCTCTAAGACAGAAATCCACTCAAACACTTGGGGGCCCTATTTGTTAGACTACAGCTCTATGCCAAAACTCTTCACTTCTTACCAAACAAAAAATTTGCGGATGTCGCCTTGAGAAATGATTACCCAGCACTCCTATATGCTCCCCCTTGGCCAGGCATCTGCAGAAGACCACTGTGAGCTACTGGTTGCATGGATGTGAGTGGGTTCCAGACTATAAAAGCCTCCAAATGGGCATCACAGGGCCACAGAAAAGAGGACAGAAAGTCTGGGGCCTGTAAACATGCAGTAGTAAGGCCAGTTAACTAGGACCAATCCTAAGTATAGGTTTACATTTATATATATATATATATATATATATATATATATATATATATATATATATATATATATATATATATATATATGAACAGTATATGTAGATGTATAAAAATATACCTACATCTATTACTGCTGCTTTGAGCAGCATATTGTTTTTTTCTAATGCTACCAGAAGAATGTAAAATATGTCCTTCAAGTAATTGCAACCAATAGGCTACATTCTAGGGAAAGAAAATGGTTCCAGTTCTCAGCATATCTGCTCTCAAGAAGCAACCTCTAATCAAAACAGCAATCAAAGACTCAAAAAGCACAGATTTCAACTGTTTCTAAACAAATTATACCATTGTTAACAGGCTGGGGTCTAGTAAGTCAGAATTTGTTATTACAGGACAGGGAGGGAAGAGAGAAAACAATGTTAATGAAAAGCATACTAGCTGACTTCCAGGTCATTTTTTAAGCCTAGCAATTACTTCACTAGTATAAATTGCACTAACAAAATATTCTGCCCTAAATTGTTCTGTGGAAGGGAGAAGAGACTGCTTTCTCAAAGTGTACTTTTTTTAGATTTAAAAACACAGACACACACACACTGAAAAATCAAGTTCTCTCTGCTTTTGACATTCAGGCAAATTAAGTGAGTTTAGTAAGCGTTTTCCAAATTTATAAGGTACAGGGCTCAAACATATTAGATTTAATTTATTTTAATGGTCACTAAAATATATGAATTCACCCTTGCGAATTCTTAGCTATTAATAAACAACAAAGACTCGCTCCTGCTTACAGCAGTACATGAAAGCATCTATAAAACGGACGCAGAAAGAAATTGAAATAGAACAGCAAAATCAGAATAATAACTTGAAGCATTTACCTGCTTGCAGAAGTGTATGATCGTCACTCACAGGAAGGTGTGAAGTATCATGTGGACCAAATAAAGGATTTTCTCTCTTCTGCAGTACAAATTAAATATTTGATTTACTAAGATTTGTGAACTAAAGGAATCACAGTCCTTTGTACAGCTACATAAAACATCCAAGAACAGCAGTAGAAAACTGACAACACAAACTTGATTAAATTAATGTTGTTATAATACACACAGCGACTATGCGTCTTAAGTTAGAATCGGCCTTCAGCAAAAATGCCTACAGGAAAAGTCATCACTGCACACAATGACAGTATTTGCAGGAGACAGCCAAGGATACAACAGATATTTTATGTAGCTGTCAGGTGCTATTTTTTTCCAAGAACTCTCTTTCCACATACATGAAGGCCAGTGTGGCAGTACAGTTTTGTATGGATGGAACAGGACAGCTGCTTTTTTCAAGCAATCTTTCCTTCTAAAGTCCATAAGGCCATCAACATGGCACTAGCATTTTTCCATGTGTGGAACAGCTCCAGCCTTACATCTGACATACCTGGGATTTTGCTATGAAGTCATCAGCCCTGTGCTCCTATCAAACTGACAAAGCAGTAATTCACTTATGTTTTTGCACTGATGTCAGAGTTGAAGAAGACAAATAGCATTGCACAGTCAGTCACTTTTTCACAGTTCCACAGTAAAGTTAGCCATTATTCTGGGCAATTTAAACTTTCTAAGAAAAAAGATTCAACAGCATTAACTAATTTAATCCTGGGTAGCAAGAGACAACATATTTGCTTCCTGAGATCTTCTAATTTATTTATTTTAAATTTATTAACTGGGAAACTCCATCTGGACATGTGCCCTTTTTCAGGAGGCCCAGGGGGAAAAGCTCCGCAAAAAATCATACAGTACAGTGCTTTGTTACAGCAGATTTAGACAAAGTAATTACACTTCTAATACATTACAAAATTAATAGTTACACAGGAGACTAAACAGGAAAAACATTTTGTAAGACAATTTACAACAGTGATGAAACATATGAGTGAGTTACATTCTGAGGGGCTGTATTTAAGTTCATTATGAGGAGTTATTAAGAAAGGAAGTATAGATAAGATCAAACATAAGTAATAAATAGAGGGGAAGTTAAGATTTATGTTTGAGGAAATGTACTAAGGGGGTGGTAAGGAGTCTAGCCTGGGCTGTGGCAGGTACATAGCCAAGAGTTTGTAAGGTGGGTTTTTAGGAGTTTTTTAAAACTGTTTAGGTGAGGAGGTATTCATAAGTGGGCTGGGTAGAAATTTCCAGAGTTTGGAAATACAGTAGGAGAATAGGGCTTCACCTGCTGAGTTTTTTACTCTGGTGACTTGGAAGAGTAGATTATTTCAACTAAGGGGTCTGGATGCCAAGTATGGTTGGATTAGGGCTGGGTTTTATTCTGGATGGTGGAGGATTTTGTCAGCTTGGGTTAGTTGCTTAAACTGAAGTAAGAGGGAAAGTTCTAGAATGTCCAGTTGCATGAGAGACTCTCAGTGGTGGGATTTATAGTGGGCATTTGTGGCAAATTTGGAGATCTTGCTATAGCAGGTTTCGAGCTTGTTGAGGTCAGTTTTACAGAGATTTGTTAGGATAGGGGATGTATATAAAAGTGTCAATAGCAGGCATGTTCTAGCAATTGTACTTTTTGTATTTTTAGTTGGGTATTGTGTGTTTCTGTAAAGGAGACCAAGTGTTTTGTGTACTTTTTTATGGATAGGTCTAGGCGAAGGAGATCAAATTTCAGGTAAATGTCGATAACAACACCTATAAGTTTGGTATGGGGGGTAGGAGTAATTGTGGTTTTGTTCTTAGAGAGGATGTGAAAGTGTGAGGAGGGGGGAGGGTTTTTGGTGGGGTAGAAGAGCATAAGTTTAGTTTTACTGGGATTTAATAAAAGTTGGGAGTTAGTTAACCATGTTTCAACATATAGGAAGGTGTCCTGGGTGATAGATAGCAGGTCATTAAGGCAAGACGCAGAACAGATTAGAGTGGAGTCATCAGCATACTGAATGATTTTGGCTTGGGGGACTGCAGTATGGAGGTGATTAGTAAACAGGGAGAAAAGAAGGGGTCCCAAGGATGGAACCTGGTGTACCCCTAAGGTGACTGGTAGGAGGGGTGAGAGGGATTCTTGCCAAAGGACAGTTTGTTGTCGGTTTAATTAGCTCAGGAATCATGCTATAGCTGTACTGCTGAGACTGTGGGAGGAGAGGACGTTTATGAGTTTGGGGTGACTGACCATGTCAAAAGCTTTTGACTGGTCCAGAAATATTGGTGAGACAATCTGGGAGTTGTTTCTGAGCAGCTTAATAGCATTTGTGAAGGATAGAAGGGCTGTTGTGCTATGAGCAGGGCGGAAGCCATGTTGAGCCCTAAGCCAGGAAACCACTTGCTTTCTGAGAACTCTTTTCTAAAATCCTATACTGAAAACATGCTCCATTAGATGCATTAATACCTGATAAACAGCATGAGTCACAAAAATGCAAAATGTGATATTTCTACTGCCAAACAATGGGCTGTACCCTGGTATTAGTATCACGGGTCTGTCTCTCTGTCTGTAGATGATGATTTTATATTACAGATTCATGAAAGAAAATCTGTACTTTGACAAAAGTATTAGTGTTGTGGTAAAACAAAAAGGTTTCATCTCTGTAAGTGTACAAGACGGAGACAAGGTATCAGTGAGGGAATTATTCACCTGTTCAAAAGCTTTCCAATGATGTATAACAAGAAAGGATAGCATACCATTGTCTTGTGATATTGCTAACTCTATGCAAATTATGCATATAATAATTTCACAATATTTCAAAAATATATTAATCTACAAAACCATCTGAATTATATAACAAACACCAGTGGCAAGATAATGTGACTTAATATCCTTCTAAGATGGCACCATTTGTTTACCAGCAAGTTACACAACTTTTATGAAATTAATGCAGTTATGAAAATATAGGTAACAGTCATACCTGTTTTACCTAAAGAGCATTTATCACAGAACGACTTCACATTACCCACCATGTTTTAATGTAATTTTTTACCAACATCCACTGCCTGAATACACCTCCTCCAACATAACAGTATCACACTCTGTTTTGTCATTAATGTAAACATGGAAATATCCTGTTTTTTTGTAACATTTTTGTAAACACTCAACTCCAGCTGTGCATATCCCGTATTAACTATTTCACTATCATGTCTAGCAAATCATGTATGCTTGAATATACCACCTTACTGCCTTAGTTTTATGTATGTACCTTTATCAAGATGGCAGAAATTACACTTTGGAAACAATGACAAGTATATTCATTTCAGGAGAACAGAGAAGTCTCTTGTAAAGACTAGTACGCTCTTATAGGATGCACTGGAACTCTGCTTTCTTGACTATACTCTTGTAGGAAGCAGTGAGTCATGCGGGTACATACATCGAAAAACTCATGAAACCAAAGAGAACGTCAATTTATCCAATGATTAGGCAAAACCTAATCAACAAAGATATATGTAATCACCAAAGAGAACGTCAATTTATCCAATGATTAGGCAAAACCTAATCAAAAGATATATGTAATCTCCAAACACTTGACACTACTCAGTCTGGATTTGTCAAAGGGAAATCATGCCTGTTAAACATGGCAGAATTTTTCAAGACCGATACCAAGGCCCTGGACATGGAAAAATCTAAGTAGGCTGTATGCACAGATTTCCCCAAGGCTTTTGATGCTATCCTCCACTCAGATATCACTGACAAACTCACCCAGCTACGCATCAACCCTTATACTGTTAGATGGGTCATTAACTGGCTCACTGACAGGGGAATCCACCTCCAACAGCAGACCTGTAACAAGTGGTGTCCCACAGGGATCACTCCTGGGACCTCTACTGTTTGGAATCTATTTCTCTGAAGTACAAGCAAAAACTACAGGTCTGTGGCAGACAAAGTTTGCTGATGACTGCAAACTGGGAGCAGTCAGAGAATCTCCAAACGATGTCAACATCCTACAACAGGGTCTTACACAAACAAATGACTGGCGCCAAAGTCATGGCCTTAAACTCAATGCAAAAAAAAATGTATTATCCCTTCCAGTAACAGAGATGTTCCTGATAACTATCACATCAATAACACCACCCTAAGTATGTACGACGTGGTGAGAGACCTGGGCACACAGGTTGACAGCAATCTTACCTTTGATCACCATGTTTCCACAGTGGTAAGATGGCCATTCTATATTGCTAATCTCATAAGTAAGGGCATTGCCTCCAGAAAAAAGTTATAATCTCCCTGTACTCTTCCCTCATCAGGCCAATAATGGAGTACAATAGCCCTTTTGGTATGTACCTTTGCAAGCACCTGCAGCAATTGGAAAAACCACTAAGGTTACTCTCTGGGAAAATTCAAGGTCTCCACCATCTGCCCTATGTGGATCATCTGAAATCAGTGTCACTTTATTCTGTTTCATAAAGACTACTCAGAGGCGATCCTTGCCTTGCATATAAGGCAATCTCTGACCCTGCTTTACTGAAAATGCTGCACATCCGCAAGTCAAATGGTACGCAAGTTACTCGCTCTAAAGAACTTAAACTGGTTTGTGACATTAACAGAACCAGCTGGAGGGGCAGATTTGTCTCCCAGAGGGTACCACAGCTTTGCAACAGACTCCCACTTCATGTCAAACAGGGCACCTCACTGGTCCTCTTCAAATGCTATCTGGACGATTGGATGGGTAACAACAAATTCACCCTGAGGGTTCCACCCATGTTCCTCAAACACGGGCATTAGGTGCTGATTGTGAAAATAAGGGTAGAACTTTGCTAGGCTTGACAGGGCCCTAGGGCCATTAGCCTAGTAACTTCCTATGATCCTAAGAACCACTAACTTGGATATCTCATTCATAAAGTATAGTTTTGTACCTACCACAAATGTAGATGTTCGAGTGTTCACACTGCTGCAGTCATCACACTTGGGTTATCCTGCCGTCAGGCGGTCCAGCAGTCGGCCAGAGTTCCAAAGTCTTGGTCCGGCGTCGGCTGCTGTCGCTTCTTCCCTGACGTCAGTGCGCCTGGGGTATATAATATGCATCCGACGCCATTTTCCTCAGTTTTTCTTGCCCCAGATATCAGGTGCCCTCAAGTGGGTAAGCAATACATATTGCTAATCAAAAATATACATATAAAATAAAAAACAATCCCTTCAGTTACCAGCAAATACACCCCAAAGGTTGTGTAGGATAGAAGGGTATAGATAAGTCCAGCTAGTTCAGAGGGGATGGAGGGAGGGTAACCTGGACTGCAGCAGTGTGAACACTAACATCTACATTTATGGTAGGTACAAAACTGTACTATGTTCATCGTGTTACACTGCTGCAGTCATCACACTTGGGTTGAATCCCAAAGCTAAGTTTGGGTGGCTGGTCTATAAATAGTTAGGATTGGCTAAGAGGCCTTCAGAACTGCAGTGGCAAATCCTGCTCTGGATTTAGAGTAAAGAGGCAGGTCGTAATGCTTGGTGAAGGTGTGCACTGAACTCCAAGTTGCAGCCTCCAAAATGTTCTTGGTAGGTACTGCTCTGAGAAAGGCTGCTGAAGTGGCTGTTGCCCTGGTGGAATGAGGCCTAATGTTATTAGGGACTGATTTTCCATGCTGTGTGTGTAGCAGTACCGAATACAGTGTCCTATCCATTTGGATATAGTCTGCTTTGAGATAGCCTTGCCTTGTGATTCTGCAGCATATGCTACAAACAGTTGATCAGTTTTCCTGAAAGCTTTTGTTTTGTCCAAGTAGAAGCGTAGCTGCCTGTGTATGTCCAAAGAATGCAGAAATTTCCCCCCTTTATTTTGGGGGTTTGGATAAAAAGTAGGCAAATGGATGGTTTGGTTAAGAGCCACACTAGATATCACCTTTGGCATGAAGGTAGGGGCTGTCCTTAAAGATACCCTATCCTGATGAAAAATTATAAAAGGTTCCACTGCCATTAATGCCTGTGGCTCTGAGACTCTTCATGCTGAAGTTACTGCCAGGAGCAGAGCTGTTTTCCATGACAAAAATTTTAGATCGGCTGTATTGGCTGGCTCAAAAGGTGGTAGGGTCAGTTTTTCCAAAATGAAATTGAGGTCCCAAGTTGGTGTTGGTGCTCTCCGGGGCGGTCTTATGTTTTTAGCCCCTCTGAGGTACTGCTTTAGCAAGGGATGAGAGAATAAAGGAGGATCCGTGTTGTAATGTGCAGAAATGGCAGAGGCATGAATCTTAATTGATGAAAAAGATAGGCCTCTGTCCAGCATCTCAGTTAAGTATTGTAAAATCTGAGGAATGTTTGGAACAAGAGGGTCAAGGCTGTGAGCCTGGTTCCAGGCGCAGAATCTCGTCCATTTTTCTGAGTAAGCTTTCCTGGTGCTAGGCCTCCTGGCCTCCAAAATGACATCCAGAACAGCTTTAGAGAGAAGTGTTGCCTGTTTGACTAAAGTATCTGCCATGCAGTCAGGTTTAGGGTTTTGAGCTGACCGTGCAGGATCTGATTGTTTTGTTGAGTCAGAAGGTGTGGAATTTGGGGCAAAATCCATGGTGGGCCCTGAGCCAAGTTCCTTAAGATAGGGTACCAGTGCTGGCGTGGCCAGTCTGGAGCAATCAGGATCATCTGTGGTTTTTCTTGTGTGGCTTTTAGGAGTACCTTTGAAAGGAGAAGCAGTGGTGGGAAGGCATAGATTTTTAGGTTTTTCCAGCTGAACAGAAGAGCATCCACTTTCCATGCTTGTTTGTGATAAGTCCTTGTGCAGAATTTTTGTAGTTGGCAATTCAGAGGGGAGGCAAAAAGATCTATGTCTGGGCATCCCCATTTTTGTGTTATCATGCTGAAGATTTGTGGATTCAATTTCCATTCGTGAGGGTCCATGATATTTCTGCTTAGGTCGTCTGCCAGAGTATTTTTCTTTCCTGGCAGGAATTGTGCTTGCAGGTGAACTTGGTACGATAGAGCTGTGTTCCACAAGGTCATGGCTTGCCTGCATAGGGGATAAGAATGAGTGCCCCCTTGTTTGTTTAGTAGTATTTGTCCTGGATGTAGAAGGTCCTTGAAAGCTGTTAGGGCATTTTGAACAGCCATCTCTTTTTGATTGATGTGAAGATGCATCTGGTCTGTAAGTCCACTTGCCCTGAATGCATGTTCCTGCCATGTGTGCTCCCCCAGGCGTAATCCGAAGCATCTGTTAGAGTTTGCCTGGCTGTGGGTTGGGTAAAAGGCTGACCCTTGTTTAGGTGACATGCCTGTGCCCACTATCGAAACTGTTGTAGGCAGGGAATTATTGGAATTACTGCTTCTTGACTGTGAGAATGTTGAGTCCAAACACTTTTTAGGTACCATTGTAATTTCCTCATATGCAGTCTGGCATATGGTATTAATAGTATGCAGGATGCCACGAATCCCAGGGCCTGGGAGATGGGACGTTTTTGCCAGTAGTTGAAAATATTGAGTTAGTTGCACTTATTTGTCTGGCGTGAGGTAAGCCATCTGGGCCGTTGTATTTAAGCTGGCACCCAGGAATGTAATATGTTGTGAGGGCACTAGTTTTGACTTCTTTTCATTTACTGTGTACCCTAGAGAAATTAGCAACTTTTTCACAAATGCCAGATGCTGCAGAAGAATCTCCGTCTCTGCTTGAATGAGGCAGTCGTCCAGGTATGGATATATTTGAATTCCTTTTTGTCTGCAAAATGCAATTACTGGTGCCAGGCACTTTGTGAAGACCCTGGGCGCAGTAGATAAGCCAAAGGGCAGTGCAGAGAATTGGTAGTGCATTGTACCAGCTTTGAATCGGAGGTATCTTCTGCAATTTTGTCCGATAGGGACATGCAGGTATGCCTCTTTCAGGTCCAGAGTAACAAGCCAAGCCTTCTTGCCCAGCATGGGTAGAAGCTGCTATGATGTCAACATTTTGAATTTCAGAATATCCAGGTAAGTATTCAGAATTGAAAGGTCCATTATAGGCCTCCATGCTTTTTCCTTTCTGGGGACCAGGAAGAGTCTCGAGTAAAATCCTTGTCCCTGTTGTGGTACTTTTTGTACAGCTCTCATGTCCATGAGGGCTGAAATTTGTTTTTGTGCCTCTGCCCATTGATTTTGTGGCAGGTCTGGCATGCCTTTTAGCTTTGGTAAAGTAGGAAAGTGGAATCTGTAACCTTGAGACACTATATTCAGGACCCATTTGTCTTGGGTGATTGTTTGCCTGTTTTGAGAAAAAAGAGCTAGTTTTCCCCCCTAAGGGGGCTTCCAGAAGGGACGTGCTTGGCGTACGCAAAGGAAAGTCATTGCAACTGTTTCCTGTAAGGTTGAGACTTGTCCTCACCTCCTTTTGGGGTTGAGGTGCCCCGCTGTCATTGTCTGTTTGAGCCTTGGGGTTGAGATCTGCCTCTTGGGTGTGTATCTGCCGCTCTGTGGCCTGTGACACTGGAAAGGACCAATTTTTTGTTGGCCAATTTCTGCTAAACCGAGGTGGCTGTACCTGTAAGTAATCCTTGACTGTTTGCATAGATTTAGCTTTATCCTCCATTTTCTTTAACACCAAACAAGGTATCATGTTGTAATAGAGCATCCAATAACTTTGCCTTAACATGTTCAGGTAAACTGTTCTTTTAACCAAGCATGTCTTCGAATAACAGAACCTGTAACTGCGGCTCTACAAGAGGCCTCTAAAGAATCAAAACCACATTGCAGAGTATGTTTTCCCACCTGTTCAAATGCATGCAATAAATCCTGCATTTCTTTACAATCAGGAGCTTCTGAGCTAGCAAGCATTTTCTGTTTTAAATGAGCCATTAAATACTGTTGGTACTTAAGCATGTGAAACTGGCAATTTAAAGCTCTTACTGCTAAAGTTGCAGACGTGTATACTTTCTTCCCCCATCTATCCAAAGCTCTGGAAACTCTGTCAGAGGGTACTGGATTTTTTGCAATGGAAGCCTTAACCCCTTTTGGACCCTGGGAAATAGTTTCTGGATCAGCAGAAGGGTTTTTGTAAAGAAACTTGTGAGAGTCAGGGACTCTAATACCTATCTGGCTTGGCTGGAGCAGGGGGCAGAGAGTCAGGAGATAAGCTGGATTCAGAGAACACATCATCCACAATGTCTAGCACAGGCGGAATAGCCAGGGGCCTGTGCTGAGGCAATAAGAGGAAATCCCTGAGCCTTTTCTTGGATTCTGAGTATTCCTGCTTTCCCAGTGGAAATGCTCCCTAATGGTATGTAAAGTTTCCCCAAAAGAGTAATCCTCAGGAGGAGAGGCTGAAGGGATAGATTCCTCAGCATCAGAGTCCTCATGGGGGGGGGGGGGTAAAGAGTATCCCTGGTCTGAAGAGGAATCAGAGGAAATGGAAACCTGATCAGAGGAGTCAGTCTGTATCCTGCCTAGGCCTTTTCTAAGGAGGGGGATGGGAACCCCTGATTAGAGTAATGAGGTCTTCGGCCATTTTAAGCATCTGTTTCTTAGGCATGGAGGACCGTCCAGGAGAATGCTGTACTTGTTTCTTTGTCTTTAATGATACCTTTGTCTTGGTTGTTGTTTTAATGGTAAGTTGTGAAGGTCTGAAAACACCCTCAGAAGCCGGTGCCTGCTCAGCGGCTCCGGACCCATCTGAGGGATTAGTTTCCGTAGGGCCCAATACCTTGAGTTTCCAGAGGCCTAGTTGTCTCCACGTGGGAGACGGAGGCGGCCTGTGGCTCTGAGGTTGCGGGTGTCAGGGGCTGCGAAAGCGCCTCACTGAGAACCGGCAACTGGCCTAGAAGATGTTTCATCATCGGTTTTGGACCTCAGATGCCTGTTTTATCCTTGGCTTTGCATTTTTTCAGAACTGCGGTCGTCGGTTGATCCGACGGCATAGTATAATTGAACCTTCGGCCAAAGTATCCGATGGCATAGTATAATTGAACCTTCGGCCAAAGTAGTGCATAGCAAAATCAAAACTACTTTTTATAGTACGTTTGTTAAATCTAGCACAAAACCGACAACTAGTGATGTCGTGATCAAGGCCTAGGCATGGAATACAGTAAGAGTGGAAGTCCTTATGAGGTATTTGCTTCCCCCAAGAAATACAATTATTAACTTTTTCTGACATCGGTCTGAGGCAAGAAAAAAGTTTCCCCAACGGGGTACTTAGCTTTATTGAAGACTTCGGATCTGAAATTCAACTTCGAAAATCTCAGGAGTCGGCAGACCGGCACTTGCGAACTGGTTCTGCTTCGGGCACCGCGCGGCAAGAAAGACTGAAGAAAATGGTGTAGGATGCATATTATATATACCCCTGGCGCACTGATGTCAGGGAAGAAGTGACGGTAACCGACGCCAGACCAAGATTTTGGAACTCTGGCCGACTGCGGGACCGCCTGACGGCAGGATAACCCAAGTGTGATGACTGCAGCAGTGTAACACAATGAACATCTGCAAAACAGCCTGTTTTTACACATTTTCTTTCCTTTAATTAGGTTCATAGGCAAGTATTAGGCTATCGGCCCTAGAGCTTATACAAGCCTAGCCATAACGATTCCCTTGTTATACTTAAATCAATTTACAATTTGAAGGAGCTATCTGTCCTTCTAACAGGCGCATGCAGAGGAATTTGAAGATATCCAGTGGTTCAACAGGGCCACGGCAGGCACAGTTTGCCTGCCACAAAAACATCAGGTCACAACCTCCAGCCTTGTATTACAGTTACCCTTTATAAATGACAGAATTATTTTTCTGAATCATCTATGAACTGATTAATGTAATCTCTATTATAACAGCAGAATGCATATGCAACATACTAGAAATGCAAAATGTTTTGGCGTGGTCACTGCTGTGGTCATAATACCACAACAGGCTGAGGTGAGACATCTGGCCTGACATTTAAAGCTGGGCATCCCTTCCCCATAGCCAGACTAAAGTCAAGTGACTTTGTATGGCTTCAAATACCAGCTATATAGGTTCCATCTGCCCTTTCCATTTTTTCTTGCCCCCTCTTAAGTCAGTACCAGCCTAGATTTCAGTTAACTGTATCAGAAACCCCAGTGGTACTACAGTCAGAGACCAACTGAACCCTAGCTGATGAATCCATGTGCTTATGGATGATCTGAAAAAAAAAGTGAGGTACAAGGAAAGTACAACTAATCGTGGAAAAGGGAAGTGGGTACCGACCTTGGCTTCGGTTACAGAAAGCATGAGAAAGGAAAGGAAGGAAGGAAACCGGACTGAAACAATCACCGAACTGCAGTATATGCAATCATAAGTTGCCTGTCTATATGATTGTATTATGTTCATGTGGATCTCTGCAGCTTTCAACAATGTAGAAGGGACTGCAAAAGCTGCTCTTCTCCCTCCTCTTGTTGACTTTTCTAGTTCTGTTTGCTTACATATCACCTTGAAGAAGGGTAAATTAACCAGGGAATTGATTGATGGTTTAACCCGCACTTGAGAGCGACATTTGCTGTGCTTTTACATTAACAATATTCCAGGATCATCCATCTTGTGACAGATAATATTTACCTGGTTTCTCTGAATTTGGAAGCAATCCAGGGAGCTAAATGTGTGGTCATTTATTGGCTAGATGGCATAGGAATCAGTTTAAGCTTTTTTTTCTATGCTCTAAATTAGGAGAGTTTACAAAGAGATGCCCAGTGAGCAGCTGTGCCTAGCAGTGCCCTACACAGTAGCAAACACCTAGAGAGCAAAAATTCCCTATAAAATAGGATTACATCTGAAACCTGGGCATCCTAAAGCAATGCAGAAACTGTCTCATGTTTTCAAACGACCAGTTAATCATTAAAGAAAATAACAGTATGCGAAAGATGTAAATACACAACACCCCTGGAGGCAAAAATCTCACATACAAATAAGGCTGTCAAGTATACAACTCTCACAAATACCACTCACCACAAACAGAGATAATCTTATACTGAGATGCTTAAAAGAAACTTTCCCATATCGCAAAGACCTCCAGAACTGTCTAATGCTAGCACTGTTCCTCACCAAACAGTAAAACACACACTAAAAACAACAAAACATCTCACATAAGCCTACAACCAATGGTCCCCCAACAGCAAAGCCCATAAGCAAGTACATACTTTACTAATAACGTTGCCATTGGAGACTTCATTGTGCGACACAAAGATGCCCCCACTCATCAGGTTAGACAAGGAAAAGATAATAGTTGCCTACCTGGAGCCAGGATCCTCAATATCAGGCCCTCAGTCAAGTCACTGCACCCCAGGTAAAAATATGATTATACCACAGTCTGTGTGGGTGTAAATGACCTGAGATGCACCTCACTGGAATATATGAAAAAGATAGACAGTGGATCTCTCTGATGTGTGTCACAGGCAGGTGTGAGCCTTGCATTGATCAGCATTCTACCTTCAAGATAAAGCCATAACAACAACAAAGTGATCGATTTAAACAACTAGCTTAGCTTCTGGTGTCACTCCAGTGGGATACAAGATCCATCATCATTAAAGGAAAAGATTCATAAAACACAATGCTTTGTCAAGGCTGGGCTGCACCTGTCCCCCAAAGCTTTTGGATATTGGCAAAAACTTTATCCATCCCCCTAGAGTCTTTTTCAGGAAAAGCTAAAATTACAAAACTATCAGCACAGTGAAAAAAGTCTCCAAGCAACCTTAAGGTGTTGCTGCTCAATGCTAGGACCCTAAAAAAAACTCCACACCCTTCAAAGCCCTCCTTACTCTGGAAAATATAGACATCTGTGCTGTGACCAAGACGTTGTTTAAAGTACTACTCCAGCAGTGCAAAGCTACAATCCCTTTCACACATTCAGATCAATAGTTGCACCGACTGATACCAAGATGCTCATCCATGTGCAAGTCCATAGATAAGGTCCCACTCCATATCATGGCTAGCTACAGGTCATCACCTATGCCAAAAGAGTCTCACGATTCTTATATAAACCTGCTAGAGGAGCTCACCATCCAAACAACCACCCGCCCTATTATGGGTGACTAACTACCCCTCTATAGAGTGGGAAACTTACACTGCCTCAAATGCAATCATACTATGCTTCCTGGACTAACACAGCACCCTAGAACAGTGCATGCGCCAACCAGAGGAGCAAACATACTGGATCTGGTACTCACCAAAATGGGAGAGCACTGCAGACCCCCAGCAACAAATCTTGCAAGAGGGTTTAACACAGACAAATGACTGGTGCAAAAGACTTGGCCTAAAATTCAATGACAAAAAATGCACTATAATGCCCTTTGGGAAACTGTCAATGCAAGTTAATTATGCCATCAATAAAAAGCCCCCAAGAGCTGACTCATTTTTAAAGGATCTGGGAATTTATGTAGACAGCAATCTGGCCTTTGACCAACAAGTAGCCAAGATAATAAGAAAATCATTCTACGCTGCCCAACTTACAGGTAAGGGTATAGAATACAGGTCGTAGGATCAGCACTTATCAGACCTATCACTGAATACAATGCTCCCTTTGCCATGTATGTAACCAGAAACTTGCAACAGATAGAATGCCCACAAAGGTTTCTCACTAGGAGAATTCAGGGCATGAACACCCTTGTCCTACATTGATTGCCTAAAGGCTATGCCTCTGTACAACCTCCTAAAGGCTGCTGACAGGACATTTCTGCTTGCCTTACACGGCTTCCTTAGACACCACTCTGATCTGTTGCTTATAAACAAAACAGACAGAACCAGAAATACTAGATTGAGAGATCTGAACTTTACTTGTGAAAAACAGAATGTACTGGACAGACAGATGTCTGTTGCAAAGGATCCCTGCTCTATGGAACAGGCCTCCATCCATGTAAAACAGAGTTTATCCTTGACCTTACTCAAATGAAGCCTTGATAACTGGATGGGAAATCATAAATTTACCCCTGGTCTGGCGTCCCTGTCACCTAGAGGTAGTCAGTAAGAAACTATCCTAACAGCCCACACACACAAATTCCTTATTTACCTCCAGACTAACATGCCCCCTCAAACAAACACCCATGATACTCAGGGCCCAAATGGGTTTGAGGTTAACGGCTAGACTTGTAAGGGCCCTAATGGTTTTAGCCTAGTAGCATCTTATGAACACATGTGAATAGCAGAGTAGATTGCACGTGTGTGTGTGTGTGTGTGTGTGTGTGTGTGTGTGTGTGTGTGTGTGTGTGTGTGTGTGTGTGTGTGTGTGTATATATATATATATATATATATATATATATGTGTGTGTGTGTGTGTGTGTGTGTGTGTGTATAAATGAGTACATATATATACCTATACATGTATACAATGGATATAAAAGTGTACACACCCCTGTTAAAATGCCAGGTTTTTGAGATATAAAAAAATGACACCGTAAATAATTTCAAACCTTTTCCCACCTTTAATGTGACCTATAACCCGTACAATTCAACTGAAAAACAAACAAATCTGTTAGGGGAAAATATAAAAAATAAAAAAACATACAATACACTGTTTGCATAATTGTGCACACCCTTAAACTGATACTTTGTTGAAGCACCTTTTGATTTAATTATAGCATTCAGTCTTCCTGGGTACACACCTGCCATCAATTAAAGAGACTCTAATTAACCCCAAATAAAGTTCAGCTGTCCTAGTAAGATTTTCCTGACATTTATTCAGTTGCCTGCTACAGCAAAAGCCATGGTTCGCAGACAGTGTGCAAAACATCAAGGGGATCTCATTGTTGAAATGTATCAGTCAGGAGAAATTTCCACAGCATTGGATACACCATGGAACACAGTGAAGACTGTCATTAAAACGTGGAGAAAATATGGGACAAGTGACGTTGTAAAGAACTGGAGGTCCCTCCAAAATTGATGACAAGACAAAAACTGGTCAGGGAAGCTTTCAAAAGACCTACAGCAACACTGAAGGAGCTGCAGGAACTTCTGGCAAGTACTGGTTGTGTACTACATGTGACAATCTCCATTATTTCTCCATATGTCTGAACTATGGTGTAGGGTTGCAAGATGGAAGGCTTTTCTTACACAGAAAAACATCCAGGCCTAGATAAAATTTGCAAAACAATACATCAAGTCTCCCAGAAACATGTGGTAAAATGTTATGGACTGATGAGACCAAGGTTGAACTTTTTGGCCATAATTCAAAAAGGTACGTTGGGCACAAAAACAACACTTCGCATCACCAAAAGAACACCATCCCCACGTTGAAACATGGTGGTGGCAAAATTATGCTTTGGGGTTGCTTTTCTTCAGATGGAACTGGGTCTTGAGTCAAGGTGGAGGGAATTATGAACAGTTACAAATGCCAGCTACTTTTGGCCCAGAAACCTTCAGGAATCTGCTAGCTGAAGATGAATTTCACCTTTTAACACGGCCACGGTGGTGCAGTGGTTAGCACTGCCACCTCACAGCAAGAGGTTCTCCGGTTAAATTCTCAGCTGGGGTGCCTTATGAGCGGAGTCTGCATGTCCTCCCTGTGGTCGTGTGGGTTTCCTCCCACATCCCAAAGACATGCAGTAGGTGGATTGGACACACTTAATTGGCCCTAGGTGTGTGTGCATGTGTGCGCCTTCTGTGGAAGGTTGGGCGCCGGGCTGGCAACTCGACACTGTAAAACTCCACTGCCAATCATGAGCGGACAGATGATATGCTGTGGCGACCCCTACCCGGGGAAAAAGCCGAAAGAAGAAAAACACGACAATGACCCAAGCATACATCCAAATCAACAAAAGAATGGCTTCACCAGAAGAAAATTAAATTTTAGAATGGCCCAGCCTGAGACTAGAGCTAAATCCAATAGAAAATCTGTGGGGTGACCTGAAGAGGGCTGTGAACAAGAGATGCCATCGAAATCTGACAGATTTGGAGTGCTTTAGCAAAGAAGAGTGGGCAAATACTGCCAAGTCAAGATGTGCCATGGTGATAGACTCCTACCCAAGAAGACTGAATGCTGTAATTAAATGAAAAGGTGCTTCAACAAAGTATTAGTTAAGGGTGTACACACTTATGCAAGCAGCTTATTTTACATTTTTTAAATTTTAACATTTTTTAGGGCTGCGGTGGTGCAGCGGTTAGCGTTGTCGCCTCACAGCAAGAGGTTCTCCCGTTAGATTCTCTGCTGGAGCGCCTTCTGTGTTGAGTCTGCATGTCCTCCCCTGCGGTCGAGGGACGTTAAAGACATGCAAGTAGGTGCGTGTGTGAATGGGCTTGCCTTCTTTGAAGGTTGGGTGCCGGGGCTGGCAACTTGGCACTGTAAAAATCCACTACCAATCATTAGCGAACGGGAGTTCTGCTGTGGTGACCCCTAACTGGGAAAAGCTGAACGACTTTTTTTTTTTTTTTTTTTCAAACTTTTTTTTATATTTTTTTTCCCCTAATAGATTTTTTTTTCAACTAAACTGTACAGGTTATAGGTCACATTAAAGGTGGGAAAAGTTTTGAAATTATTTATTGTGGTCATTTTTTTATATCACAAAAAACTGGCATTTTAACAGGGGTGGGCAAACATTTTATATCCACTGAATGATCCTATGAACCTATAAGATAAACAAAAGTAAATATTTTGTGAATAAAAAGGTTTTATAATTCTACATACTGCGATGTTATCAGTAAAAGTATTCTTTGCAGTGATAAGCAGCACATTCATAGTATTTCCATAAATACTATGGCATGTTGTAACCCACACAAACCAAAAATTATATTTTTTGCTTAACTACTTTAATGATTTATCATATCTTGGAAACTGTATAACCTAGACAACATTAGAATATTTTTGTTAACCGGACATAAATTTTACATACGACAAGAAATTCCCCTAGATCTGCATGCTTATTGAGATTTACAGAAAAACATATGCTTAATTGCATAATTAGCAGAATAAATAACACTGAATATTTCTCAGGATGTACAACTTACAGTACAAATTAGAAAGACAATTTTCTTCAACAGCATCTAAGGTTTCACCCGATGTCAAGCAACAGTTTGCAAGTCACTTGTTTTTTGAAGTATTAAGTACATATCAGGTATAGTGTGACATAAAAGGACATGGCATAATGAATTTGTTTCCCAAAATGGCATCTCACACCTTCAATAACATGTAGGGCTCTAAATTATGAAAATATGAACATAAATACGAATAATAAGTAATGACCAGTGATTAACTTTTCTATGTCTAATGGCATACAGCTACAGTGGTCCCACTCCACAAAGGTGGTGCCACAACAGACCCCGGAAACTATCGCCCCATAAGTCTGACTAGTCTGGTCTGTAAAGCTATGGAGCGTATTATCATGGAACTCATAAACAAAGACATTGGGAGCCTCCAGACACTGGACCCTACCCAATTTGGCTTTAAGGGCAGATCTTGCCTCTTAAACCTAGTTGATTTCTTTGAAACAGTTACCAAAGCCATAGATGAGGGCAAGGTAGTCCACACAGCCTACCTGGACCTCACAAAAGCCTTTGACACAATACCCCACTCGGGCATCATAAATAAGCTTACCAGCTTAAATATCAACCCCTATATCACAAGATGGGTTGCAAACTGGCTCAGAGATAGAACCCACATGGTCAGAATCACAGGTGCCATGTCCGAATCAAAACCAGTTACAAGTGGTGTCCCACAGGGCTCAGTTCTGGGACCTCTATTGCTCGGTATATACTTTTCTGAGGTTCAGGCTAACACGGGGGGATTATGGCTGACAAAGTTCGCAGATGACTGCAAACTGGGGGCCATAATCGAATCTCCAGCTGACACAAGCATCCGCCAAAAGGGTCTCACAGAGATGGATGCTTGGTGCCAGAGCCACGGCCTCAAGCTAAACGCTAAAAAGTGCATAGTCATCCCTTTTGGGAAAAACAAGGTGCCCACAAATTACCACATAGGTGGTAATCCATTAAGTACGGAAGAAGTAAATTACAGATTTGGGGACCAACGTAGATAGTAATCTCTCCTTTGATAATCACGTTGCCAAAGTGGTTAGAAAGACCTTCTATATAGCCCACCTTATCACGAAAAGGTTCGCATCTAGCTCAAGAGAGGTCATTGTGCCCCTCTACTCGTCACTCATCAGACCCATAATTGAATACAATGCCCCTTTTGGGATATACCTTACCCACAACCTGCAGCAACTGGACAGACCACAAAAGTACCTCACCAAGAGGATCATGGGATACAAACAGATGTCCTATGCAGCTCGACTAAAGAAACTCCAGCTCTACTCAGTTGCTTACCGCCTACTCAGAGGCGATCTATGCCTGACGTACAAAGCCATGTCAAACTCAGAATTAATGGACATGTTCCACCTCAAAAAATCCAAGTCCCTTAGAGCTACACGCTCCAGGGACCTAAACCTCAGCACAAAAATAAAAAGGACATGCTGGAGGGACAGATTCATTTCCCAGAGGCTCCCCTCACTCTGGAATAGAATCCCAATTCATGTTAGACATAGCCCCTCGCTGACCCTCTTCAAGCGAAATTTGGACGCGTGGATGGGAAATCGCAAATTCACCCCTGGGATCTCGCCTGTGTCCCTGCTAGACAGAGGCACAGTAAACTAATCTTAAAAGGGTACCTTCTGTGACCTACTTTACAGAGGCACAGTAGGCTAATCTAATAGGGAGGCGGAAGCCAAATACACTCTGGCTAGGCTTATAAATGCCCTAGGGCAGATAGATTAGTATAGTAATCTCTCCTTTGATAATCACGTTGCCAAAGTGGTTAGAAAGACCTTCTATATAGCCCACCTTATCACGAAAAGGTTTGCATCTAGCTCAAGAGAGAACCTACTGCAATATATCCTAGATTAACAATCTTAATCTCATTTTGTTAACAAGTCCTTGCACTTTATAATACTGTCTTTTAGCTGGTAAATCACTTAAAGCCAGACCCAAAAAAAGCAAGGAAACCACTTGCTTCCAGACAGCTTTTCGCCTAAATACTTAAAATACCTGATAAATGGTGTGAGATACACAAATAATGTAAAATATGACAGTTATGTGGTAGACAATGGGGTATACACTAGTGTTATCAAAGGTCTATCTGTACATGCTAATTTTACACTGCAGGCTTAGGAAAGAAACACTGCATTTTGTGTGCCAAAAATACTAGTCTTATCATCAAACAAAGGGTTACATATTTTAACTGTACAAGGTAGATCCAATATATTGAGGGAATTGTTGACCAGCTCAAAAGCTTTCCAAAGATGTACGGCAAGAGGGAATAGCATTCTGATGTTTTTTGATATTGCTGAATCTATGCAAATTACGCATACAACATTTTACAATATTTCAAAACATTGCTCTACAAAACAGTGTGTTAGATGGCAAACGGTGTCAACACTGTGTGCCTTAACATTTTGTATAAGACAGCACCTGTGGGACACACAGCTTTTATTAAATTAATGAAGTTATGAAAATAAGAAGTTATGTACTCACCATAACGTTCCATCTGAGTAGGTAAAATTCATTTGTCTGCAACCTGTGGGATACGGATCCGACCTCGGATCAGAGCCGGTAACTTTACAAAGCTTAGATCAGAGCGCCTAGCTCCTCCCCTTACCCATAATCCCCTGCCAACCCTGACTGACCTCAGATCAAGTTTGCCCGCAAGCACTATAGAGTAAAACTAAAGTACAGTTTTGTACCTACCATAAATGTAGATGTCCGATAGGTATGCAACTGCAGTCCTGACATATGGGTTGTCCTGCCTCAGGCAGCCCTTCGGTCGGCCGGATTCCAAAGTCAGGGTCTGGCGTCGGCTGATGTCGCCCTTTCCCCGACGTCAGAGCGCCTGGGGTATAAAAACGTCAACAGACGCCATCTTCTTCAGTGTTTCTTGCCCCAGATGCCAGGTGCCCTCTAAGGAAGGCTAAATTTTGAAAAATAGAGAAAAAATTCCAGACAAGTACAACAGCATAAAAACAAATACACCATAAAAGATTACCCCAAGTAGCTAAAATTAGGGGTAGAAACACAAAAGTATACCACAGAGGGGTAGGTGGGAGGGAAAATCTGACTGCAGTTGCATACCTATCGGACATCTAAATTTATGGTAGGTACAAAACTGTACTATGTCCTTCAAGGATGCAACTGCAGTCCTGACATATGGGTTGAACACCATAGCCAACCTGGGGGTGGTAGGCAATAAGACAAAGATGGTGTAGCTAAAATGCCCTGCAGGACTGCAGAGGCAAATCCTGCTCCGGACCTGGAGTATAAAGGCAGGTTGTAATGTTTGGAAAATGTATGCACGGAGCTCCATGCAGCAGCTTCTAAAATGTCTTTTGTTGCCACTCCTCTTAAAAAGGCTGTGGAGGTGGCTGTAGCTCTGGTGGAATGTGGCCTGATGTCAGCTGGCACAGTTTTTCCATGAAAAGAGTAGCAGAATCGAATGCAATTTCCAGTCCATTTAGAAATTGTCTGTTTGGAAATTGCTTTTCCCTGCAATTCAGCAGCGAAAGCTACAAAAAGCTGGTCAGATTTTCTGAAAGACTTTGTTCTGTTCCAAGTAGTAGCACAACTGTCTGTGTATGTCCAAGGTGTGCAGAAGTGTCTCTCCTTTACTTTGAGGATTGGGAAAGAAGGTAGGCAGGTGAATAGCTTGATTCAGGGACACCCTGGATACCACGTTTGGCATGAATGATGGATTGGTTCTCAAAGAAACTCTGTCCTGGTGAAAAATGAGAAATGGTTGTATTGCCATAAGGGCCTGTAGCTCAGAGACTCTTATTGCTGAGGTTACTGCCAGAAGGAAGGCTGTCTTCCAAGACAGAAATTGCAACTCTGAAGATGCTGCTGGTTCAAAGGGAGGAAGAGTTAATTTTTCCAGCATGAAGTTGAGGTCTCATGCAGGCACTGGTGGTTTCCTTGGAGGGTTGATGTTCTTTATACCTCTTAGAAACTGTCTTAGCAATGGGTGAGAAAATACAGGCGGATCAGTGTTATATTTGGCAGATATTGCTGAAGCATGTATTTTTATGGAAGAATATGAAAGGCCATTGTGGAGCATTTCAGCCAAGTATTCCAGGATCTGTGGAATGCTCATCACTGATGGGTTCGTGACCCTTTTTGCTGGTCCAGATAAGAAATCTCTTCCATTTTGCTGAGTATGTTTTTCTAGTGGAAGGTCTGCGTGCCTCCAAGATGATATCTTTTACCCTTTTGGAAAATGTATCCCGAGTAATAGTCATGGAATCTTCCAAGCTGTCAGCTTCAATGTTTTCAAGCTGGGGTGTAGTGTCCTGTAATTGTGCTGTGTCAGAAGAAGTGGCCATTGAGGAAGGAGCCACGGATTGGTGTGTGTCAAGCTCCGTAGCAGTGGGTACCAGTGTTGTCTTGGCCAGTCTGGAGCTATCAGTATGACTTTCGGTTGCTCTGTCTTGATCTTTAGTAACACCTTAGTCTTCAAAGGAAAAGGTGGGAAGGCATATAGTGTTAGAGAGTTCCAACTGAAGGAGAGAGCGTCCACCTTCCATGCTTGAGGATGGTATGTCCTTGTGCAAAACCTTTTCAGATGGTGATTGAAGTGGGAGGCAAAAAGATCTATATCTGGCCTTCCCCATGCTTGAGCTATTTGTAAGAATATGTCTGGATGCAACATCCATTCGTGTGGATCCACGATGTTTCTGCTTAGGCTGTCCGCCAGAACATTGTCCTTCCCTGGTACAAGCTGGGATTGTAGCTCTATTTTCAATTGTAGGGAAATATCCCAGAGATTCATTGCCAGTCTGCAAAGAGGGTAGGAATGGGTACCTCCTTGCTTGTTTATGTACCACATAACTGTGGTATTGTCTGTCTTTATTAGTAGATGGCCCTGATGCATGAACTTTTCGAAGGCCTTTATTGCATGTATCACTGCCAGCATTTCTTTTTGGTTGATATGCAGGTGCTTTTCTTTTTGTGTCCATTGTCCTTGAATACATCTGCCCTCCATGTGCGCCCCCCCATCCATGGTCTGAGGCGTGTGTTGTTATGGTTTGACTTGTATGAGGCTTGCTGAAAGGCAGACCTTTGTTTATCTGGCTTGCTTGAGCCCACCACAGAAATTCCTTTTGAAGGCATGGAATGAGTGGGATCAATGTTTCCAGGCTGTGGCTGTGCTGAGACCATAGACTTTTTATATACCATTGTAGTTTCCTCATATGTAGCCTTGCATGTGGAATCAGAAGAATGCAAGATGCCATGAAACCCAGGGCCTGCAGGATTTTCCTTGCAGTCATCTGGGCGTGTGTTGCCAATCTTCTGAAGTATTCTGGTAATTGTTTTTGTTTTTCTTTTGTCAGAAACGCCATCTGGATGTTTGTGTCCAGTGTGGCACCCAGGAAAGGTATTTGTTGGGATGGTACGAGACTTGATTTCTGAATATTGACTGTGTATCCCAAGGCCTGCAGTAGGTGAATGACATAGTCCAAGTTTTTTAACAAGGCTTGTTGGCTGTCTGCTTGTATAAGGCAGTCGTCCAGGTAAGGGTATATTTGTATCCCCTGAAGTCTGCAATGTGCAATTACTGATGCCAGGCATTTTGTGAACACTCTGGGTGCAGTAGATAAGCCAAAGGGCAATGCTGAGAATTGATAATGCTCTGAGCCTGCAAGAAATCTGAGGTATCTTCTGCAACTTTGTCTGATTGGGACATGCAGGTATGCCTCCTTGAGGTCCAGAGTTACCAGCCATGACCCCTTGCCCAGCATGGGAAGGAGTTGCTGTAAAGTCAGCATTTTGAATTTTGGCACAATAAGATAAGTATTCAGTGCGGACAAGTCCAGAATGGGTCTCCATTGGTTTTCTTTTCTTGGAACAAGGAACAGTCTTGAATAAAATCATTGTCCTTGTTCTGCAGAAGGAACATTTTCTATTGCTCTTATTTGAAGTAGGTTTGTTATTTGTTTGAGTGCCTCTGCCCTTTGATTTGGTGGCAGGTTTGGCCTGCCATGTCTTGCTGGCAGTGTATGAAAATGGAATCTGTATCCTTTGTCTATTATCTCCAGTATCCATTTGTCCTTTGTAATATTGTGTCAATTTTGTGAGAATAAAGATAATTTTCTGCCCAAAGGTGCTTCTAATTGAGCCCTGGATGGCGGAGTCAAAGTCAAGTCATTGAGATTGTCCTGGCGGAGCAGTGGAAGGTCCTGCCCCACCTCTCTGGTTTGGAGGCTACCATTGACGTCCTCTGTAGGAGCCTCGAGGTTGCCCTCTACCTCTGCCACGTCTGTTTTTGCCCCTCTGAAATTTGTCTGTGTCAGGAAAGGACCAATGCTTAGAAGGCCAATTCCTGCTGAATCTTGGAGGCTGTACCTGGAGGAAATCTTTGACTGTTTGCACTGATTTTGCCTTTTCCTCTATTTTCTTTAAAACCTCTTGTGCAGTAGCACCAAATAGCTTATGTTTCTCTAGTGGTGCGTCCAAAAGCTTAATTTTCACATGGTCTGGCAATGTTTGTTCCTTTAACCAAGCATGTCTGCGTATGACCGCACCTGTCATTGCTGCTCTACATGAAGCTTCCAATGCATCATATCCACACTGAAGGAAATGGCTGCTAACCTGCTTAGTATTATGAACCAATTCCTGTAACCCCTTTCTATCTAATGGTTCAGGGGAAGCCAGTTTCTTTTGCAAGTCATCCAACATGTATTCCTGATACTGAATCATATGAAATTGACAATTTAATGCTCGCATAGAAAGGGTGGAAGATGTATATACTTTCTTGCCCCACCTTTCTAAAGCCCTAGAATCTCTTTCCGAAGGGAGTGGGTTCTTAGCAGTAGTGGCGGAAACCCCTTTAGGCCCCTGAGAAATAGTTTCAGGGTCAGCAGTATGGCCCTTGTACAGAAATTGATGCGTGTCTGGGACCCTGTAGTACCTTTCTGGCTTGACAGGAGCAGGGGGGAGGGAGTCAGGGGAAACACTAAATTCTAAGTACACATCATCTAAAACATTTAAAACTGGAGGAATAGCTAAGGGTCTATGCTGAGGTAGCTTTAAAAATTCCCTTAACCTTTTCCTAGAATCTGAGTATTCTTGGCCTTCCCATTTGAAGTGTTCCCTCATGGAATGAAGCGTTTCCCCAAAGGAAAACTCCTCAGGAGGAGAAGCAGAGGGAGTAGATTCCTCCGCATCAGAATCCTCGTAGGCCGGGAAGGCCTCCTCCTGGTAGTCTGAATGTGCAGAATCACCTGAGGCCTCATCGGAGGACTGGGGGTCTACCTGCTCAACCCTAGGCCTCTTGTCAGAAGGCGGCTGAGAGCCTCTATCTGGATGAGGCTGTGAACCCCCTAATTAAAGAAATAAGGTCCTCAGCTAAACTTAAAATTTGAGAACCAGAAGTGGATCCCAGAGAAACAGATCTTGGAGGGAGAGACTTAGCCTGTTTGGCAGCCTTAGCACGTGTGTAGGCCTTAATGGACATAGACACTGGAGGCCTGGCAGCCCCACATGCTGGAGTAGTCTTATCCACTGAAATGGTGTCAGAAATATCCTGGGCTACAGTCTCAGAGGGGAGAACAGGAACCGGCACAGAGCTGGCCTCCGGTACAGAAGTAACCGGTGGAGAGGTGTCGTCGGTCTATAGCGGTTGCGCAACTGGCTCAGAAGAGACCGAGACACTCGCGGTAGGCCTAAGCGTAGTGTCGGCCAAGACCGCGGGCGTCGGTCCTTATCCTTCCGTTTTTTAGGTAAATGTGCTGTCGGAAGCTCCGACAGCATGATTTAACAGAAATCTTCCCCAAAATAATCCTGTGCAAACTCTGACCGACGCCCAAGAGTGCGTTTACTGAAAGAGGCACAAGCTGCACAGGCCGAGACGTTGTGTTCTGGGCCTAGGCAGGGTAAGCAGTAAGAGTGGAAATCCTTATGAGGTATTTGTTTCCCACAAGTTAAACAATTAACTTTTTCACTTTTATCTGACATCGGCTGAGGCAAGAAAAGGTCGCCAACGGGGTACTTAGCTTTTTTGAAGACTTCAGTAGCTGAAAACACAGGAGCTGGTCGACCGGCACTTGCGAAATGCTTCTGCTTCGGGCGCCACGCGGCAAGAAAGACTGAAGAAGATGGTGTCGGCTGACGTTTTTATACCCCAGGCGCTCTGACATCGGGGAAAGGGCGACATCAGCCGATGCCGGACCCAGACTTTGGAATCCGGCCGACAGAAGGGCTGCCTGAGGCAGGACAACCCATATGTCAGGACTGCAGTTGCATCCTTGAAGGACATCTACATTATCAGAATGGTACATCACTATATGAAGTACAGTTTTGTACCTACCATAAATGTAGATGTTCGAGTGTTCACCCTGCTGCAGTCATTACACTTAGGTTATCCTGTCGTCAGGCGGTCCCGCAGTCGGCCGGATTTCCAAAGTCTTGGCCCGACGTCAGTTGCTCTCACCTCATCCCTGAGGTCAGTGCGCCAGGGGTACATATATTGCAACCGACGCCATTTTCTTCAGTCTTTCTTGCCACGCGGTGCCCGAAGCAGAAGCAGTTCGCAAGTGCCGGTCGGCCGACTCCTGAGATTTTCAATTAATTTCAGACCAAGTCTTCTATAAAGCTAAGTACCCGTTGAAACTTTTCTTGCCTCAGACCGATGTCAGAAAAAGTTAACAATTGTATTTCTTGTGGGAAGCAAATACCTCATAAGGATTTTCATTCTTATTGCATACCTTTGCCTAGGCCCTGATCACAATGTCACTTCTTGTCGTTTTTGTGCTAGATTTAATAAACGTACTATTAAAAGACATTTTGATTTCTACCCTTACCTCTGTTTCTATATCATCCAAGAAAACCCTGGATTTAAAGGCAGAAGTAGCCATAGAATGGTACATCACTATATGACATGAAAACACATCTGAAGGTCAGGGGGACAGAGGGGAGGGGACGGTTGCAGACAAATAAAGTTTACCTACTCAGATGGAACGTTATGGTGAGTACATAACTTCTTAATCTGAAGTAGTTAACTTCATTTGGTCTGCAACCTGTGGGATAACGTTCCCAGCTATCTAAACCTTGGGCGGCCTTCATGGAAGGATGTTCCGGAGCACTGCGGAGCCAAAAGAAGTTCTCCCCCTGAAGGTAATGTCCAATTTATAATGACTGATGAAGGTATGAGATGAGGCCCAAGTGGCTGCTGATCAGATATCATCCAAGAAAACCCTGGATTTAAAGGCGGCAGAAGTAGCCATAGCCCTAGTTGAATGGGCATGAACTCCTTGAGGTGCGGGCCTGCCAGAATTTTGAAACGCTGTAATGATACACTGCAAGATCCATCTCGATAAGGAAACTTTCGAGCCCGGTTTACCTAAATTAAATTTGGCAAAGGAGACGAACAACTGGTCGGATTGTCTATGACCAGATGTCCTATGAATATAAAATCTAAGTTGTCTGTGTACGTCCAAAGAATGTCATTTGTACTCCCCTTTGTTCTTGTAGTTTTGAAAGAATACCGGCAAGTTGACAGATTGGTTGATATTAGATTCAGAAACTACCTTCGGAAGGAAAGAGGGATTGGTCCTGAGGTAAACCCTATCCTTGTAAAAGGCGAAGTATGGGGGTTTCACAGAAAGAGCTCGCAATTCGGATACTCTCCTGGCTGAGGTAATAGCCACAAGAAAGGCTGTTTTCCACAACAAATATTTGAGGTCTATACTGAAGATGCCGGTTCAAAGGGAGGGGCTGTCAGGGCTTGTAATACCAAAGTCAAATCCCATGGGGGTACCGCTTCCTTTATTGGAGGTCTAAGAAGAAAGGTGCCCTTTAGGAACGTTTTGCACAATTTTGTAGAGATCAAAGGGCCCATTTCAGTACCTACGTGGTAATGAGAGATAGCTGCCAACTGAACCTTAACCGTAGAACAGCTAGCTCCGTCATTACAAAGACCTGAAAGAAAGTCCAGCACCGCAGGCAAGGGGGCTGTAATAGGGTCCAAATTATGGCGTTCTGCCCAGACAGAGAAACGCTTCCATTTACTACCATAGACCTGCCTAGTAGAGGGCTTGTGCGCTGCTACTAGGATAGTTTTAACTGGAGAAGAGATACCGGGAGTCCTAGCTACAAGTGGAACTGGAGCAGCCAAGCCGTAAGCTTGAGGCTGGCCTGGTCGGGAAGTGGGAGTCCCTGGGGGTGGGAGATTAAATCCGGAAGGGGATCTAGAATCCAGGGCGGATTCACTCGAGTCCAGAGGTAAGGGAACCAAGCTTAGTGAGGCCAGAATGGGGCCATGAGGATCATCCTGCTCCCCAACCGTCTGGCTTTCTGAAGAAGTTTCAGCATGAGGGGAAGAGGAGGGTAGGCATACAGAAGACCGGGTGGCCAAGCATGCACCAAGGCATCCCTCGGGGCTTCCCCGGCAGGGGGAATGACAGCGAAGTAATTGTTGCATTTCGTGTTTGAGGGAGATGCGAAAAGATTGCAACAGGGCTGCCCCCAAATGGCAAAAATTCGACTCACTACTCAAGGATTGAGGGACCACTCGTAAGGTGAAAGGATGGTGCGACTCAGTCTGTCCGCCAGGATGTTGGTCCATCCCGGAATGTGCATTGCAATGAGAAAGCAATTGGTGGAGATCGCCAGTGGGTAAGACTTGATTCCCCCTTGTTTGTTGATGTACCATACCACAGACATACTTGTCTGTTTGGACTGCAATTGTTCCTACAGGGAAGAAGGCTCTGAAGTGCTTGCAACGACAACAGCACTGCCCTCATCTCTAAAACATTTACATGCAATAAGGTCTCCGAATCGTTCCACGTGCCTTGGACCGTCCTGCTCGAATAACCCCACCCCAGACGAGAGGCGTCCGTGGTCACCGTGGCGAAAGGGGGGGCCGTGGCAAAGGGGCGTCCCGCCTGGAGGTCCGGCGATTGAAGCCACCAAACGAGAGCCCTCTTACAGGCCCTGCTGAGAGAAATGGGGTGACTCAAGGAGTAGTGAAGGGACCATTGGACTTGGAGAGTCCACTGTAAAATCCTCATGTTCAGAAGCGCCATGGGAAGGAGGTTTATAGCGGCTGCCATGGACCCCAGGGCCCTCAGAACCAATCCCGCCGGAGATTTTGAAGATTGAAAGATGGCCTGCACATGTGCCCTCAAGGTGTGTAACCGGAAGTGAAGGTGGCTAGTTGCCTGTTGGTGTCCAGTCTGGCCCCGATAAAGTCCATCACCTGAGTCGGGGTGAGAGAGGACTTGTTCGAGTTTATGGTGATCCGTAGTTGTGGAGCAAGGTTGAGAAAGTAGTCCCTGGCTAAGCATAGTAGATGCCTTGTCGGGGCGGTGAGAAGCCAGTCGTCCAGGTACGGGAAGACCTGCATTCCCTGGAGTCTCAGGTGGGCCGCAATCACTGCAAATACCTTGGTGAACACCCTGGGGGCTGAGGTGAGACCAAAGGGGGGGACCCCGAATTGGTAATGACTGGGCTCCCAGCCGGAAGCGGAGAAACCTCCTGGACCGTTCGTCCATTAGTATGTGGTAGTATGCATCCTTGAGGTCTATGGAGCACATCCAGTCGCTCTCCCGCAAGAGGGGGAGAATAGATTGAAGAGTGACCATCCGGAACTATTCTTTGGTTACTGACAGATTTAGTAGGGAAAGATCGAGAATGGGCCTTAAGTCCCCCATCTTTTTTGGCACCAAAAAGAACCTGGAGTAGTAACCCGATCTGGACTGGCCTGGGGGGACGTGCTGGATGGCTCCTTTTTCTAAAAGCAGACGAATTTCCGCAGCTGCTGCCTCACTCTGATTGGGTGAAACATTGGGGAGGCGTGCGGGGGTGTCGGGAATGTAGGAAAAGGGAATTCTGTATCCTCTGGATATGACACGAAGCACCCAGTGGTCTGTTGTAATGGACTCCCAAGCTGCCAGGTGCTTCGAGAAACGCCCCCCGACTGCTTCCAGAGTGGAGCAGTCGGGCAACCCTTCAGGGTTGCAGCCTGGGCTGATCAGAGAAGGTTTCCCTGGACCCAAAGTTCTTCGGGCCCACTCTGCCTCTAGGGCGGCGTCCACCCTGCCCTCCTCTACCTCAAAGACTGGGAGTCCAGAGCGGACTGGGATTGTTGTGACTTTCGGAACCACATCTTCTTCTGTCCCTTTTGGTTCTTGGAGAAGGACCTCTGGGGAGCAGAGAAGCGGACTCCAACGGCAGACGTCTTCCCGTCCTTTTCGCTCTGGACCAAGGTCTTTCGAACTGTCTTGCCAAATAGGGCAAAACCATCAAAAGGGGCATTCGCAAAGGACGCCTTGAAGGGTTCCGCGAAATCACAATGTCGGAGCCAGGCCTGGCGCCTCATAACTAGGCCTGCTCCTCTGGCTCTAGCGGCCCCCTCTGTAGCATGGGATAGAAGCCACATAGAGGTGTTTGATATAGACCTAAGAGTGGCCATGCGAGTGGAGTACAACTGTTTGTCCTCCCCCGACATGGACTCTGGGGGCGATGCAGCGTACTCTTTGATAAAGTCTCACTGCAGTCGAATGGTATGTGCCATGTAGTTCAGGGACCTTACAGAGAAGGTCGCTGAACTAAAGACCTGCTTCCCGAGATGGTCCATCGAGTGAGACTCCTTGCTCGGAGGATGGACCGAGGGACTCTCTTGGGCTAGCTCCCTCTTGGTGGCTGCCGCCATCAACATGGCATCTACAAGGGGGGTCCCTTGCGCCAATGGGATTTCTCTGCTGGAGGGCTCAAGATCCTGCCGGGATGTTTGGGGACTGGCTCCACAGTGTCCAGCTCCTTCCACTCCCTAGTGGTGATGAGGCCCACTAAGGGGTCGGCCGGAGGGGACACCCAAGATGTAGATGGACCTGCTTCGAACACCTCCAGGAACACGAATTCGTCCGAGGAAGCTTTGGGGGCAGACCACCCCCCCCCTCTTATCCTAAGCATTTCCATGTCTCCAAAGGAGACATCCTCGGGGGGTGACCATGGGGAGCCTTCCCCCTCATCCAAATCCGTGTCGCCAGTCAAGGACTCGGGGGAGTCCACGTGCCTCATCTTACACTTCCGCTTGTGAGGAACATCCTTGGGGGGACAGTCTGAGGATGACTCACCAGCAACGTCTTGTTCCAAGGGAACAACCTGAGAAGTCAAAGCAGGCTGTCCCTGTGGCCGGGTGACGGAAGCCCTGCCCAAACGAGAGGGAGTGCGGGATGGAGCTGTAGCAGGGAGCGGGGGCCTGGATGCACTCAACAGAGCCCTCTCCACCACATCAAAGGACGGGGGAGAGCTACTCCCTCTAGGATCCAAGAGCCGACCCTCACTCGGATCCGATGGATGGATCGGAGCTGGCGCCGAGACCATCGGATCCGAAGGGCCAGTGTGCTCCGACCTGGACGGAGTGAAAACACACCAAACCCCTCGGATCCGAAGCTCAGAGCACGGATCCAACAAGGATGGATCCGGAAAACTCGAAGGGAGAGTTGGAGCCGAAGTACCAGATACTGTCGGCGCCGACCCACCCCTGGCTCCAATGCTGCCCAGCTCAGAGGGCCCCGAACCCGAGAAGCGGGTCAAAGAAGGAGATATCGGGGCAAAGAAGGGTGTTGAGCTCCCCCCCCGGAGGGGGGGGGGGCAGGAGCACTCGCATCTGCATTTGGGCCTGGATGAACCTTCGCATTACCCGGTCCAAATCAGCTTCAGAAAGGCTATGTGTTGATCTCAAAGAGGCCACTGAGGCTGGCCGTGAGTGCCACCTCGATGACCTCGACGGAGATCGGGTCTCCTCCTCCTCTGGTCCTAGTGAGAAGCATGGAGACTGGAGCCAAGAAGGAGGAGACCTGGAAGCCGTAGAGGGAGAAGCCCGCTTAGCAGGGGGGGCCGAAGCGGAGGCCTCGGCCTGCCGCTTGTGGTGCTTCTCCCTCCGTTTTTCTTTCCTGACCTCACTCTCCTCCTGCGCCGAAGCGGGAGATAGAGTCCCGGCCGGGGGGAGGGAGGCAGGAGTGGCCGCCGCCGAAGCCTGGGAGGAGGCCACAGAAGTACCAGAGGCTGAAGCCGTATCCGGGGGCAAATGTCCCGCCAGGATCAGCTTAGACCTTCGGTCCTTCAGTGCCCTGGGGTTGAATGCCACACAGATAGTGCATCCAGA